>NW_016908276.1:0-680 GCF_001483705.2 Eufriesea mexicana | reverse complement strand
TATTCAAAATCTATAACGTGTTATATCATGGTGAATAGATCACATAGCGCCTTCAATCCAATGGCAAGTGCAGCCATCTACTTGCCAGAGAATAGGCCTATTCAAGATCTATAATCTGTTATAGCTTGGAGAATATATGGCCTAACGCTTTCAATCCAGTGGCAAGTACTGCCATCTACTTGCCAGAGAGTAAGTCGATTCAAAACGTATAAGCTGCAGATGTTTGGTGATTAGATCGCCTATCGCCTGCAATCCAATGCCATGAACAGACATTTACTTGCCAGAAAATAGGTCTATTCAAAATCTATAACCTGTTATAGCTTGGCGAATAGATCGCCCAACGCCTTCAATCCAATGGCAAGTACAGCCATCTACTTGACAGAGAAGAAGTCTATTCAAAATCTATAACCTGTTATATCATGGTGAATAGGTCGCCTAACGCCTTCAACCAATGGCAAGTACAGCCATCTTCATGCCGGGGAATTGGTCTATTGAAAATCTATTGCCTGTTATAGCTTGGTGAATAGATCGCCTAACGCCTTCATGCAAGTACAGCCATCTACTTGCCAGAGAATAGATCTATTCAAAATGTATAATCTGTTATAGCTTGGAGAAATGGTCGCCTACCGTCTTCAACCAATGGCAAGTACCGCCACCTACTTGCCAGAGAAAACGTCTAT
>NW_016908275.1:13021-14165 GCF_001483705.2 Eufriesea mexicana | reverse complement strand
AGACATGCATTGCTCTACAATACTCTGCTCGAGTCTGGGGAGGCCAGTAATATTGTCCTCGGCACGATAGTCTCTTATATGCTATGTTTGGTTACGTTAAGTTAGTATGTGTTAGGCTTGGATATATTCGATTTTCGTGGCACACACTGTTTTTCGGTGGATTTCCTCGCTCTCCTCCTCTCTATTATGCTCTGCTTGGCTCTGTGGATGCCAGCAATGCTGGGGGTGTCACGTTAGGTTGACTTAGATAACGTTCGGTTGCGTTTGGCCCGTTTTGGTTACTTCAGGATAGCTTTGACGTATGTGCTTAACACAGATATTCCCTGCTCTTCTCCGCTCTGCTCTTCTCCGATGTGATTCGCTTGTCTTTGAGGAGGGCAGGAATAGAGGTCTCGGCACGTTAGGAATGCTTATGGTGCGTTAGGTTGTGTTAGTTTTGTTTGGTTAGGACCGGGTAGCTAGCATCTTGTACCATGCAATGAAATTCTGTGGATTCCTGCGGCCTTCGTTGCTCTGCTATACTCTGTTCCGCACTGGGGAGGCCATCAATGGCGGTCGTGGCACATTATATTCAGTTAGACTACGTTTGGTTAGGTTATGTTGGCTTGGGTTTTGTGTGGATAGATATGTCTTTTGTGCTATACACTGCGATTCTATGGACTTCGGCGCCCTAACGTCCTCTAGTAAGTTCTGTACTACACTGGGGAGGAGAGCAACAGCGGTCGCTTAGGTTTCGTCTATGCTACGTCGGGTTATGCTAAGGCTGGATGTGTTTAGATGGGGAAGTTGCGAGTTTTGTGCTGTACACTGCTATTTGGTGAATTTCTGCGTTCTACATTGCTCTACTTCACTCTGCTCGACTCTGCGCAGGCGAGAAGTAGTGGTCGTGGCAGATCAGGTTGTGCTATGTTACGTTTTGTTAGGATAGGGTAGGTTACGTTTGGATAGGGTAGCTTTGACTTTCGTGTTGTACACAGTTATTCGGTGCATTCCTGTGATCTACTGTGCTGTACAATATTATGTTTGGCCATGGGGCGGCCAGGAGCAGTGGTCGCGGTACCTTGCCCTGAGCTATGCTACGCTTGGTTAGGTTAGGTTAGACCAGGTCTGTTAGGGTATATAAGACTTTTGTGCTATTCACTGC
>NW_016908275.1:0-9813 GCF_001483705.2 Eufriesea mexicana | reverse complement strand
TTAAGGTATCATTGACATTTGTTCTTTAGACTGCAATGCAGCGGATTCCTGCGATCTACTGTGCTCTTAAATATTCTGATTCGCTCTGAGGATGTCAGCAATAGAGGCCTAGGCACGTTAGGTTGTGTTATGTTACGTTTGGTTACGTTACGTTTGGTTAGGTTAAGCCAGGCCAACCTGGACATTTGCGCTGTACACTGAAATGCGGTGGATTACTGCGCTCTAATGTGATCTATCGTATACTTCTTTCCTCTGGGGAGGCCCGCAACAATGGCCTCTGCGCGTTTGGCTTACTTAGGCTACTTTTGCATATGACAAGTTTGGCTATGTTGGGACAGAGTAGCGTAGACTTTTGTGCATTCAATGCTATTTGGTGGATTTCTGCGCCCTACTCCACTCTAATATTGTCTAGGTTAGGGTAGTCTGCACTGACTTCTGTGCCTTACACTGCTACTCGGTGGACTTCTGCCACCTATCCTGCTCTACTACATTCTGCCCAGCTCCGGGGAGGCCGGGAACAGTGATCGCGGCTCGTCATGTTGGGCTATAGTGAGCTTCGTTAGGTTAAATTAGGGCAGGTGTGGACAGAATACCTACGGCTCTTGCGACATTCACTGCAAAGCTGTGGATTTCTGCGCACCACTGTGCTCAAGTACATTCTGCTTGTCTCTGTGTAGACCAGTAGTAGCGGTCTCAGTATGTTATGTTGAGTTTGGTTACGCTTGCATATGTTACGCTCGGCAAGGTTAGGATATGATAGTATAGACTTTTTTGCTAGGAACTGCTCTCCGCGGATAGCAGCGCTCTACCGCGTTTCAATATTTTCTGCTTAGCTGTGGCGATTTCAGTAATAGTGGTCTCGGCACGTTAGGTTAAGTTAGGTTACGTCTCGTTAGGATAGGTTAGGAATGTTCGTTCAGGATTTCTTTGTCTTTTGTGCTATACAATACTATTTGTTGGACTTCTGCGCTCCACATTCCTCTACTAAACTCTGCTCGGCTCTGGCGATGCGAGCAATAGTGGACGTTGTACGCCAGATTTTGTTAGGCTTCGTTTGTATAAATAAGGTTAGGTGAAGTTTGGTCAGGTTATCATTGACTTCTGTGCTATACACTGCAATTCGGTGGACTTCTGCGCTATACTGTGCTCTATTATATTCTGCTCGACTCTGGGGAGCCAGCAATGGTGGTCGATGCGCGTTAGGCTTGGTCTGGCTACGTTTGGTTAGAATACGTTTGATTGGGTTGGGTTAGGATATTTTTGACTTCTGCCCTGTACACTGCAATTCGGTGGTCTGCTGCGGTCTACTGTGCTCTGGTATGTTCTGCCTGGCACTGCGGAGGCCAGCAATAGTGGTGCCGACACGTTAGGTTATGTAAGGATACGTTTGGAATCATTACGTTTGGATGTGTTAGGACAGGGTAGCTTCGACTTTTGCGCTGCACACCGCTATTCGGTGGATTTCCACTCTCCACATTGCTCTACTATACTCCGCTCGACTCTGGGCAGGCCAGAAATAGTGGTCGCGGCACGTTGGTTGATTCATGCTATGTTTGGTTATGTTACGTTTGGTCCGGGTAGGAGAGGGTAGCACCGACTTTTCTGGTGTACACTGCAATTCGGGGTACTTCCGTGCTATACTAACCTCTGATTTTCTCTGCTCGTCAGAGGGGAGGCCAGCAATAGTGGTCGCTGCGCGTTAGGTTGAATGAGGTTTCGTTTGGATATGTTACGATTCGTTAGGTTTTGAGAGAGTAGTTTCGACTTTTGCGTTATACTCCGCTATTCGGCGGATATCTGCGTTCCACTGTGAGCAGACGTTTTCTGCTTGGCTCTGAAAAATGGCAGCAGTAGTGGTCTCCGCATCTTATGCTGAGTTGGGCTACGTTCTGTTGGGTCAGGTTAGGTCAGGTTAGGATTGGCTATCTTTGACTTTTGTGCTTTACACTGCATCGCCTGGGACTTCTGTGATCTGCTGTCCCTTAGTATGCCCTGCTCGGCTCTGTGGATGTCAGCAGTTGTGGCGCATGGCGGTGAGGTGGAGCTAGGCCAAGCCTGGTTATGCCACGTTCGGTTAGGTTAGGCTAGGGTACCATTGCCTTTTGCGCTGTGAGTTGCATTTCGGTGGATTTCTGCTCACTACTGAGATATAATACGCTATGCTTTGCCGTGGTGAGTCCACAAATAGTGGCTGCGTCACGTTGGCTTTGTCTGTCTACGTTTGGTTCGGTTCGGTTCGTTTGGGTTAGGATAAGATATCTTCGACTTCTGTACTGTACACAGCAATGCAGTGGACATGTGCGATATACTGTGCTCTAGTATGTTCTGCTTGGCTCTGGGGCTGCCAGTAACAGAGGCCTTGGCACATTATGTTGAAATAGGATACGTTTGGCCATGTTATGTTAGCTTTGATTAGGTTTGGATGGGTTCGACTTTTCTGTTGCACACTGCGGTTATATGGATTTCTGCGCTCTACTGTGCCCTAATATACTCTGCTTAGCTCTTGATGGGCCAGCATTAGTGATCTCGGCACGATGGGTTGAGGTAGGCTAGGAATCGTTAGGATATGTTAGCTTGGGTTTGGTATGCATAGCTTTGTTCCGCTTGGCGCTAGAGAGGCCAGCAATAGTGGTCCGGGCACGTTTTGTTGGATTACGTTGCACTTGGTTATGTTACGTATGGTTTGGTTGAAATAGAATAACAACGACTTTTACGCCATACACTGCAAGTCCGTGGAATTCAGAGCCCTACATTGTCCTACCGCACTCTACTAGACTCTGGGGAGTCCAGCAACAGCGGTCGTGGCACGTTAGCCTGAGTTATGTTAAGTTTGGTTATGCTACGGTGGGTTAGTTTATGACATGATAGGTGAGACTTTACTGCTATACGCTGCTATTCGGTAGATTTATGGGCTCTACTGTGCTATAACATGCTCTGCTCGGCTTTGGGGCACCAGCAACTGTGGTGTTGGCACGTAAGGTTGAATCACGCTACGTCTGCTCATGTTACGTTAGGTTTTGGTAGGAAATAATGGCTTTAAATTTTGTGCAGTGCGCTGCTGTTCGGGGGATTTCTGCGCTCTGTACTGCTCTAATATGCTCTGCTTGACTCTGGGGATGCCAGCAATAATGGTCCCCGTGCGCTAGGTTCAGTGAGGTTACGTTTGTTTTGGTTAGGTTCGGATAGCTTTGTGTTTCTTGGCATAGACTGTTATTCGGTTTATGTATGCGCGCTACCCTGCTCTGCTATACTCTGCTCGACTCTGGGGAGGCCAGCAACAGTGGTCGATGCTCGATAGGTTGTGTTAGCTTACAATGGGTATGTCACTATTTGTTAGGCTAGGAGAGTACAGCTTCGACATTAGTGCTATACACTGATATTCGGTGGATTTTCGAGCGCCACTCTTATCTGGTATGTGCAGCTTGGCTCTGGGAAAGACCGCAATGGTGGCCTCTACACCTTCTCCTGCTTTGGGCTACGTTTGGCTGGCTTGGCTCAGGTCAGGTTGGGTTAGGTTATCTTTACTCTTGTGCTTTACGCTGCGACGCCGCTGATTATTGTGATCTACTCGGCTCTAGTATATTCTGCTTGGCTTCTATAGTGAGCTTGGTTAGGTTAAATTAGGGCAGGTGTGGACAGAATACCTACGGCTCATGCGACATTCACTGCAAAGCTGTGGATTTCTGCGCACCACTGTGCTCAAGTACATTCTGCTTGTCTCTGTGTAGACCAGTAGTAGCGGTCTCAGTATGTTATGTTGAGTTTGGTTACGCTTGCATATGTTACGCTCGGCAAGGTTAGGATATGATAGTATAGACTTTTTTGCTATAAACTGCTCTCCGCGGATAGCAGCGCTCTACCGCGTTTCAATATTTTCTGCTTAGCTGTGGCGATTTCAGTAATAGTGGTCTCGGCACGTTAGGTTAAGTTAGGTTACGTCTCGTTAGGATAGGTTAGGAATGTTCGTTCAGGATTTCTTTGTCTTTTGTGCTATACAATACTATTTGTTGGACTTCTGCGCTCCACATTCCTCTACTAAACTCTGCTCGGCTCTGGCGATGCGAGCAATAGTGGACGTTGTACGCCAGATTTTGTTAGGCTTCGTTTGTATAAATAAGGTTAGGTGAAGTTTGGTCAGGTTATCATTGACTTCTGTGCTATACACTGCAATTCGGTGGACTTCTGCGCTATACTGTGCTCTATTATATTCTGCTCGACTCTGGGGAGCCAGCAATGGTGGTCGATGCGCGTTAGGCTTGGTCTGGCTACGTTTGGTTAGAATACGTTTGATTGGGTTGGGTTAGGATATTTTTGACTTCTGCCCTGTACACTGCAATTCGGTGGTCTGCTGCGGTCTACTGTGCTCTGGTATGTTCTGCCTGGCACTGCGGAGGCCAGCAATAGTGGTGCCGACACGTTAGGTTATGTAAGGATACGTTTGGAATCATTACGTTTGGATGTGTTAGGACAGGGTAGCTTCGACTTTTGCGCTGCACACCGCTATTCGGTGGATTTCCACTCTCCACATTGCTCTACTATACTCCGCTCGACTCTGGGCAGGCCAGAAATAGTGGTCGCGGCACGTTGGTTGATTCATGCTATGTTTGGTTATGTTACGTTTGGTCCGGGTAGGAGAGGGTAGCACCGACTTTTCTGGTGTACACTGCAATTCGGGGTACTTCCGTGCTATACTAACCTCTGATTTTCTCTGCTCGTCAGAGGGGAGGCCAGCAATAGTGGTCGCTGCGCGTTAGGTTGAATGAGGTTTCGTTTGGATATGTTACGATTCGTTAGGTTTTGAGAGAGTAGTTTCGACTTTTGCGTTATACTCCGCTATTCGGCGGATATCTGCGTTCCACTGTGAGCAGACGTTTTCTGCTTGGCTCTGAAAAATGGCAGCAGTAGTGGTCTCCGCATCTTATGCTGAGTTGGGCTACGTTCTGTTGGGTCAGGTTAGGTCAGGTTAGGATTGGCTATCTTTGACTTTTGTGCTTTACACTGCATCGCCTGGGACTTCTGTGATCTGCTGTCCCTTAGTATGCCCTGCTCGGCTCTGTGGATGTCAGCAGTTGTGGCGCATGGCGGTGAGGTGGAGCTAGGCCAAGCCTGGTTATGCCACGTTCGGTTAGGTTAGGCTAGGGTACCATTGCCTTTTGCGCTGTGAGTTGCATTTCGGTGGATTTCTGCTCACTACTGAGATATAATACGCTATGCTTTGCCGTGGTGAGTCCACAAATAGTGGCTGCGTCACGTTGGCTTTGTCTGTCTACGTTTGGTTCGGTTCGGTTCGTTTGGGTTAGGATAAGATATCTTCGACTTCTGTACTGTACACAGCAATGCAGTGGACATGTGCGATATACTGTGCTCTAGTATGTTCTGCTTGGCTCTGGGGCTGCCAGTAACAGAGGCCTTGGCACATTATGTTGAAATAGGATACGTTTGGCCATGTTATGTTAGCTTTGATTAGGTTTGGATGGGTTCGACTTTTCTGTTGCACACTGCGGTTATATGGATTTCTGCGCTCTACTGTGCCCTAATATACTCTGCTTAGCTCTTGATGGGCCAGCATTAGTGATCTCGGCACGATGGGTTGAGGTAGGCTAGGAATCGTTAGGATATGTTAGCTTGGGTTTGGTATGCATAGCTTTGTTCCGCTTGGCGCTAGAGAGGCCAGCAATAGTGGTCCGGGCACGTTTTGTTGGATTACGTTGCACTTGGTTATGTTACGTATGGTTTGGTTGAAATAGAATAACAACGACTTTTACGCCATACACTGCAAGTCCGTGGAATTCAGAGCCCTACATTGTCCTACCGCACTCTACTAGACTCTGGGGAGTCCAGCAACAGCGGTCGTGGCACGTTAGCCTGAGTTATGTTAAGTTTGGTTATGCTACGGTGGGTTAGTTTATGACATGATAGGTCAGACTTTACTGCTATACGCTGCTATTCGGTAGATTTATGGGCTCTACTGTGCTATAACATGCTCTGCTCGGCTTTGGGGCACCAGCAACTGTGGTGTTGGCACGTAAGGTTGAATCACGCTACGTCTGCTCATGTTACGTTAGGTTTTGGTAGGAAATAATGGCTTTAAATTTTGTGCAGTGCGCTGCTGTTCGGGGGATTTCTGCGCTCTGTACTGCTCTAATATGCTCTGCTTGACTCTGGGGATGCCAGCAATAATGGTCCCCGTGCGCTAGGTTCAGTGAGGTTACGTTTGTTTTGGTTAGGTTCGGATAGCTTTGTGTTTCTTGGCATAGACTGTTATTCGGTTTATGTATGCGCGCTACCCTGCTCTGCTATACTCTGCTCGACTCTGGGGAGGCCAGCAACAGTGGTCGATGCTCGATAGGTTGTGTTAGCTTACAATGGGTATGTCACTATTTGTTAGGCTAGGAGAGTACAGCTTCGACATTAGTGCTATACACTGATATTCGGTGGATTTTCGAGCGCCACTCTTATCTGGTATGTGCAGCTTGGCTCTGGGAAAGACCGCAATGGTGGCCTCTACACCTTCTCCTGCTTTGGGCTACGTTTGGCTGGCTTGGCTCAGGTCAGGTTGGGTTAGGTTATCTTTACTCTTGTGCTTTACGCTGCGACGCCGCTGATTATTGTGATCTACTCGGCTCTAGTATATTCTGCTTGGCTGTGGGTGGTCAGCAATAGTGATGTAGGGCGGTTAGGTGGGTTACGGTCACGTTAGGTTACGGGTTAGGTTACGTTCTGTATGCTATGCTTGTTTTGGTTGGGCTACGAGAGCTTTACTTCCGTGCTATACAATGCCAGGCGGTGGATTTCTGCGCTGTACTGTGCCTCAGTATATTCTGCTTGGCTCAGGGGATTCCATCAATAGTGGTCTCGGGACGTTGGGTTAAGCCATGCTTCGTTCGGTTGTGTTCCGTTTGGGAGGTTAGGATATGATAGTCTAGACTTTTGAGCTACACACCACTATCCGCGAATTTCTGCGTCCTACTGGGTTCTAATATTTCCTGCTTGGGTCTGTGGAGGACAGCAATAGTATTCGCGGCACATCACATTGAGGTAGGCTACGTTTGGTTAGGACATGTTAGCTTGGGTTGTGTCTGGGTGATATGTCTTTTGTGCTATACAATGCGATTCTACGGAGTTCTGCGCCCTAATGTCCTCTGGCAAGTTCTGCACGTCTCTGGGAACGTCAGAAATAGTGGTCCGTGTTCGTTAGATTTAGTTTTATTACGTCTGGCTATGCTATGGCTGGATGTATTAGGTAGGGGAAACTTCGACTTTGTGATATACACTAATATTTGGTGGATACCTGCGCTCAAGTGTGCTCTATCATGCACTGCTTGGCTCTTGGAGGGGGGGGGGGGCAGAAATACTGGTCTCGTTACGTCATGCGTAGTTTCACGACGTTTATATACGTTAGGTAATGTCAGGTTGGGTCTGGGTGTGTCTGAATTTTGAGCTCTTCACTGCAATGCGGTGTGCTTCTGCGCACTACTGTGCTCTTATTCGGTGGACATATGCGTTCTAACGTGCTCTAATAAACTACGCATGGCGCTGGATAGCCAGCAACGTTGGTCCCGTCACGATATGTTGGGTTATACCACGTTTGTATGGGTTAGGTTAGGTAAAGTTAGGTCAGCATGTGTTTGACCTTTGGCTATAAACTGCAATGCGGTGGCTTGTGCGCTCTAGTGTATTCTGCTTGGCTCCTGGGGGGCCAGAAATAGTGGTCTCGGCACGTTAGGTTTAGATATGCCACGTTTGGTTATTTTACGTTTTGTGAGGTTAGCACTGGGTAGTTTAGACTTCTCTGCTATACGCCGCTCTCTTCGGACATCTGCACTCTACTACGTTACGATATTTTCTGCTTGGCTCTGGGGACGCCACCAATAGTGGTCTCGGCGCGTTAGGTTTAGTTAGGCTACGTTTGCTTATTACATGTTTGGTTATGTTAGGACAGAATATCTTACGCTTTCGTTCCATTCGATGCCATTCTATGGACTTCAGCGCCCTTCTGCGCTCCAATATGTTCTGCTTGGCTCCGCGGTGTCCGGCAATAGTGTTACCGGCACGTTAGGTTGAGTTATGTTACGTTTCTTTAAGGTTGGTTAGGATGGCATGGTTAGCGTTTCTTTGACATTTGCGCCATACACTGCTTTTCGGTGGATTTTTGTGCTATACATCTCTCCACTATACTCTGCCCGACTTTGTGGAGGTGAGCAATAGTCGACGCGGTATGTTATTTTGAGTTAAATTATGTTTGGTTTGGTTAGTATACGCTAAGTTTGGTTAGGATAGCCTTGACTTTCTTGTTATGCAATGTTCTTCGGTGTATTTCTGCGATCTCCTGTTCTCTACTACATTCTGCTTTACTCCGGGGAGGCCAGGGGCAGCGGTTGCGGCACGTCATGTTGGGTTGTGCTGCATTTGGTTAGGTTAGATTAGGTCAAGTTAGGTCGGGATATCCACGGCTTTCGTGCTATTCCATGCAATGCGGTGGATCTCTGCGCCCTACTGTGCTCCGTACATTCTGCTCGACTCTGTGGCGACCAACAATAGTGGTCTCTTCATGTTATGTTGAGTTGAGCTACGTTTCATGGGATTAGGTTAGGTTAAGCTCGGTCAGGATAACTTTGACACTCGTACTCTACACTGCTGTTTGGAGTATTTCTGGGCTGTACTGCGCTCTAATATCTTATACCTATCCCTGGAGATGCCACCAATAGCGGCCGCGGCAAGCTACGTTGTGGTAGGGTACGTTTGGTTAAGTTACATTAGCTTGGGTTAGGTATGGATATATATGACTTTTGTGCTATAGACTGCGATTCTATGGACTTCTGCGCCCTACTGTCCTCTAGTAAGCTCTGCTCGACTATGTAGAGGCCAGCAGTAGTGGCCGGGGTACGTCAGGTTGAGTTATGTAACGTTTGGTTATGATAAGATTGGATATATTAGGATAGGGTAGCTTCGACTTCTGTTTTGGTTATGATAAGATTGGATATATTAGGATAGGGTAGCTTCGACTTTTGTGCTATTCACTGTTTTTCGGTGGACTTCCACCCTCCAGTGTGCTCTATTATATTCTGCTGGTCTATGGGAGGCAAGCAATAATTGTCGTGGCGCACCAGGTTGTGTTCGGCTACGTTTGGTCACGTAAGCTTAGGCTAAGTTTGTTTAGGATAGCTATGACCTACGTACTATACACTGTTATTCGGTGGATTCCTGTTCTACTGTGCTCTGCTACATTCTGCTTGAATCAGTGTAGGCCAGGAGCAGTGGCCGCGTCAAGTTATGTTGCACAATGCCACGTTCGGTGAGGTTAGGATAGGTCTGCTTGGGTTAGGATATCTTCAAGTTTTGTGATATACACTGCATTTTGGTGGATTCCTTTGTTCTACGTTGCTCTATTATACTATGCTCGACTCTGGGGAGGAGAGCAGCAGTGGCCGTGGCACGTTAAGTTGTGTCTTGCTACGATTGGTTTTGTTATGTTAAGCTTGTTTGGTTCGGATAGCTTTGACTTTCGTGCTATACGCCGTTATTCTGTGAATTTCCGCGATCGACTCTGCTCTACTACATTCTTCTTGGCCTTGTGGAGGCCTGGTGCTGTAGGTGCTGCGTGTTGCGTTGAGCTATGCCTCGCTTTGCTGTGTTAAGTTAGGTCTCGTTAAGTTAATGTATATTCGACTTTCGTGCAACACGCGGCTGTCCAGAGGATTTCTGCACACGACTGTGCTCTACTACATTCAGCTTGGCACTGGGGATGCCAGCAGTAGTCAAGGCACGTTATGTTGGGTTAGGCTACGTTTGATTAATTTACGTTATGCTATG
>NW_016908274.1:914454-934271 GCF_001483705.2 Eufriesea mexicana | reverse complement strand
CCACAGGAACGTAATCTAAAACGAACTGAACAAAAGTATTCAATTCAGTTAGACAAAAATTCCTCTCTACACTGATGTATAGAACAAACCTAATCAAAAAGCCCAATTTCGAAGATAAATGCCAAAAATGTCTATTACGCGTACGATTTCACGGCCACTGACACATTCGGCACTATTTTTCGAAAATGGAACCTCGAAACCGAAAAAAAATATCCAACCCCGCTAAGAAAAAAATCACTCTACGCGAATTAGTGGAAAAATCCGATTCAAAAAGCCTAAATCAAAAACTAGAAGCCAAAAAAGGAAATTGCGCCGTACGATCTGACAGCCACTGACACTTTTGGCACTATTTTAGAAAAACGCACACTCGAAACCGAAAAAAAACATCTAATCCCGTTAAGGAAAAAATCACTCTACGCGAATATGTGGAAAAATCCGATTCAAAAAGCCTAATTCAAAAGATAGAAGCCAAAAAAGTAAATTGCGTCGTACGATCTGACAGCCACTGACACATTCGGCATTATTTTAGAAAAAAGCACGCTCGAAACCGAAAAAAAATATCCAATCCCGTTAAGGAATAAATCACTCTACGCGAATCAGTGGAAAAATCCAACTCAAAAAGCCTAATTCAAAAGATAGAAGCCGAAAAAGTAAATTGCGTCGTACGATCTGTCAGCCACTGACACATTTGGCACTATTTTAGAAAAACGCACACTCGAAACCGAAAAAAAACATCTAATCCCGTTAAGGGATAAATCACTCTACGCGAATCCGTGGAAAAATCATATTCAAAAAGCCTAAATCAAAAACTAGAAGCCAAAAAAGGAAACTGCGCCGTACGATCTGACAGCCACTGACATTTTTGGCACTATTTTAGAAAAACGCACACTCGAAACCGAAAAAAAATATCTAATCCCGTTAAGGAAAAAATCACTCTACGCGAATATGTGGAAAAATCCGATTCAAAAAGCCTAATTCAAAAGATAGAAGCCAAAAAAGTAAATTGCGTCGTACGATCTGACAGCCACTGACACATTCGGCATTATTTTAGAAAAAAGCACGCTCGAAACCGAAAAAAAATATCCAATCCCGTTAAGGAATAAATCACTCTACGCGAATCAGTGGAAAAATCCAACTCAAAAAGCCTAATTCAAAAGATAGAAGCCGAAAAAGTAAATTGCGTCGTACGATCTGACAGCCACTGACACTTTTGGCACTATTTTAGAAAAACGCACACTCGAAACCGAAAAAAAACATCTAATCCCGTTAAGGAAAAAATCACTCTACGCGAATATGTGGAAAAATCCGATTCAAAAAGCCTAATTCAAAAACTAGAAGCCAAAAAAGTAAATTGCGTCGTACGATCTGACAGCCACTGACACTTTTGGCACTATTTTAGAAAAACGCACACTCGAAACCGAAAAAAAACATCTAATCCCGTTAAGGAAAAAATCACTCTACGCGAATATGTGGAAAAATCCGATTCAAAAAGCCTAATTCAAAAGATAGAAGCCAAAAAAGTAAATTGCGTCGTACGATCTGACAGCCACTGACACATTCGGCATTATTTTAGAAAAAAGCACGCTCGAAACCGAAAAAAAATATCCAAACCCGTTAAGGAATAAATCACTCTACGCGAATCAGTGGAAAAATCCAACTCAAAAAGCCTAATTCAAAAGATAGAAGCCGAAAAAGTAAATTGCGTCATACGATCTGACAGCCACTGACACTTTTGGCACTATTTTAGAAAAACGCACACTCGAAACCGAAAAAACTGCATTTAATGCAGTTAAGGAAAAAATCACTCTACGCGAATATGTGAAAAAATCCGATTCAAAAAGCCTAATTCAAAAACTAGAAGCCAAAAAAGTAAATTGCGTCGTACGATCTGAAAGCCACTGACACTTTCGGCACTATTTTAGAAAAACGCACACTCGAAACCGAAAAAAAATATCCAATCCCGTTAAGGAAAAAATTACTCTACGCTGTTGTGTCGAAAAAATCTAACCGAAAAGCGTAATTTCAGAAATATAGGCGAACAAAGTATACTGTGTAGAACGATTTCACGGGCACTTGCTTTTCCGTTACTTTGTTTTATATATGCACCTTCAATCGTAATATAATTGCCCTACTGGTTGGAGAACAGCCTATTCTATGCAGTAGTAACGAAATATTCTTATCCACAATTAAAATTTACTAGGTAAGAGATAATACATAACTATGTTGCAATGGAACGTCAAGTTCGAAGAAAAATTGAACAAACTATTAAAAAGCCTCCTATACAGAGTAATGTTGATCAAATATTCCAACGAACTGTCGAACTCTAGAATCTTTTACAGCCTATAGTAACGGTAGTATTATAGGATCCCGCACTCACGCCACTTCATTTCCCACATGTATCGTTATTCGATTTACACTATGTAACATCACTTTTTTTCACATGTAGTATATTACCACCGCAGAAATGTTCACAGTTAGTAATTTTGAACTTCGTAAAGTAATTAAAACGTCAAACAGCGATATCACTACTTCACGAAACGTTCTGCGATTTAATGTTTCATTTTGACGCGTGAGAATATTCCACCATGTTACCGTTATGCCCGCTTGCTGCCAACTGGAAGTTGACTGCACCCGGAAACGCTAGGTATTTTTGTAGCGGGAAAATGTTGCATCTTTGAAATAGTTATGTAATAAAGTATCGTTGTAGAATATTAAACGATGTCCCTTATATTTAATAATATCAGTGAAGCAATTATAAATATATTTCTGTTGCGAAAAATTCCAAATTTCTATAATTAATTCATGAATTTGAATTATTAATTATTCCATTATAGTAATAGAAAGATAAACCATTAGTATTTTCGGCAATGGTTCAAACACCCTATGCAATAATCACCAATAATGAATTAAATAACAAGGTATTCATATACAGAATTATATTAGAATGCTCGTTAAGGCTGTGCCCTTACGATACAATTATAAAAGTTGATAAATTAATTGTAGACAAACATGAAGTCACACATGAAGATGAGTGATTTTGTTCTTCATAAAAAGAAGAAAAGAAAACTGCAATAGTTATATGATTAGGTGCTTTTTATTCACTTTAAAAGTTTCACATATATACGTTAATTGTTAACGACATAATAAACAATGCCATATAAACATTAGAATCTGAATAGATGTCCGTCACGCACCGTTGCGAGAAAAAGATGTTTCATAATACATATCACGTAATAATTATCATTATGACAATATATATATAACAATATTTATCGACATATACAGCCTACCGCAAATAATTCTATTCAAATACATGAGTGATCCTAATAATTCTAGATATTGGTTTATCTTGCATCTATCTCTCTTATCGTGCATCTCCTCGGTTTTCTCTCTTGCTAAACCTCATAGGGAATCATTTATTCCCTATTCATTTTTCATTATATATTTATCATCCTCAGCATAATCTATTTTATAATTTTCTTCTATCTTCGGTTTCTTCTTTGCATCCATCAATTTATTTTTTATCCTTTCCTTCATCGCACTGAAAATATAAATATAAGACAGTTAATAAAATTTCCTATTTTCTATAACATAGTTATAATGTAAACAATAAATTTCTTTATAACTTTTAATTCTTCTTGAGTTTTTAGTTTGTCGACACTTTCCTAATCACTACTGTGGTCTTCCTTCCTGTTTTTAATTGCAAGTTCAGGTGGTTCAACAGCTGGTTGTGAGCTTAATTTTGAATCACTTAAATGATCATGAGCTGATTTACCCTCACCACTAAACTTTTTATTTAATATCACAGATTCTTCTTCATCTTCCTCTGCTTTTTCACCATATGATGAAACATTGAAATCTCTGTAACAAAATTTTGCATTGTAAGGAATAATACTACCAGGGCTAAATTCTGCAAACATATATGATTTGTACTTTACTCCTGCTGTTTGAGTTTCTGAACTGTCCTTTACTTCTTCACTTTTCTGTACTATTGTTCTGGATATAATAACAGAAAATGGTTTGTTCAATATTATAGATTTTAACAATCTTGGATGATAAAGTAGTCTATCATTCTACAAAAAAGAGGAATTATGATATTTATATCATTTCTGGACATATTTTCTTGTAAACATTAAATTTACCTCATCTACAAGTGCTTCATCAAGTTTAAGCATGTTATATATAGTTTCTTCAGTAACCTTACCAAAGATTGTATGTTTACTCTGCAATTCTGATGTAGAACCAAGAGTAAAGAGGAATTGGGAAGTATTGTTATCTTTTCCAGCATTAGCCATAGCAATTAAATCTCGTCGACAAAAAAGTAATCTTGTATGAAATTTGTCCTAAAACACATAGATCCAATAATTATTTTTGAATAAAAAAGAAATTCATTTTATTTTTAAATATAGTCTGACTTTAAGTGGCTCTCCATATATTTTACCGCCTTCTCCTGTACCTGTTGTATCACCATTTTGTGTATGAAATATAGTGTCATCCCAATAACCTTCCATACGTAATTGTATGACATTTCTTTATGCCTTAGGAGTTTCCTTTGCCCATAATTCTAACTCAATATCACCAACAGTTGTTTTAATTCTAACCGAGCTATAACAAATATCATAGTTTTATTAATGTAAAATACTTTTAAAATCAAATTTACTAAAATTTATTATTTATTATTGTAATTCAAATTAGAAAATATTTAATATATTAATATAGAAATTTAGAAAGTAAATATTGTATATCGGTTAAATTTTTAAAAACAGATATACAATCCATTGAAATATTATTAACTAATACTTATTTCTTTATCCTTAGTAACTGGCTCTTGCATTTAAATATTACTCATGTTTGTATGTCTCCTATAATAAAAAGAATCCATCATCAATATTTCATATTAAATCTTTAGTCATTTATAAATCAGTCAACCAAATGGTTCTTTTCTCGAATAATCATCAACAGATAAGACATACCTTTATCTCCTTTTAACATTAGCTTCACTGGCCCAATCAATTCCATGTGCCACAGCCCCATTATTCCTGCTGCTTTTACTTTTTCCATGTTCCTATAGATATTTCTACATATTTGTGCCTTAATGCAACATTTACACTCTATATTCAATTTATCTTTAACTTTTATAACTATTACCAATTGTTCATTCTCCATCTCTTCAATGGTTCTCATATTTGCATGACCCAATCATCGATGTCACACATCTTTCTCTGTTCATAGATATGCTGCCTCTTTTCTGTTTCTTGATTTTACATAATATGTATTTCCTGTTCTCACTGCTTTCACTTGAACTTTTCCCTTTTCTTTATACAATTTCGCTCCAACTTTCTGAAACTTAACACATTAGTATTCGTCAGTGACTTTGACCACTGATATCAATATTTATTCAAATCAGGATCACAACATACCTTTCACCATATCATGTTGATGCAAGATAACATCACCTAATTTAATTTTAATCCCTTTTTATCTGCCACATCCACCTTTTTTTTCTCAATCTTCATTTCTCCATCAAATATGTCTAACCTGTATGTTATAAGGCCAGCCAACCTAAAATCAAATGGACATATCAAACCTTACATATTTGCATTACTGTTTCAATATTTTCTTTGCATAAAAAATAATTAGTGGCACCTAGTGACTCTACGCTGATGCTATTCCATGAGTCCAATATTTTTATCATGTTGCACGTGTCCATTCACTTCAACAGAATATTGTCATTTTACAACCAGGCTCTGCTATCACTAATAAAAGATAGAAAAACAATGGCTCATAACTTACACTATTTAATTACAACTGAAGGTTATGTTAATACAAAGACACATTCTTTTGCGTGATGCAGGCACACAACAATGCTTCAGGCGTTTGTTTGTATTTTCTTCTCATTTGCTATGCACTCTCCTGTTCATTTGAAGAAAAATTAACAAATGACTTAATTCCTGTGATTAATTTATAAACTTTTATAATTACGTTGTAAAAGCATACCTTTGCATATTCGTCGTCTGCTAGGTATAGAAATGAATGCTGATTGTCTAATTAAAACCAATGTTTGGACTGAATTTATTAAAAAATGTAGACAACTTTATGGGGTTTTTAAGTGAATAAAAAGAAGGGAGGAGAATGTGTGTTAGTTATTTATGTCGTTTTATTGTTTTATTTATTTCATCCACCACGTAACGTGGATTTAGGCGACCTCCAGGCGCAATCTATGTTCTTTTTACGTAATCCAAGCTTTGAGTTCAAAATCATAGATGACACTGATTTCCTTTGAATAGGTTACTAACTCTGATTATATGCTCCTGATACTTTCTAATAAACGAATTCGGCAGTTGAAAATTTACAAATTACTCAATATCTGTGATTAATTTATGAACTTTTATAATTGTATCGTATAAGCAGATCCTTCAAGAACTTTCCAATATATTTTCCGATATAAATTTATCCCTAATTAATTAATTATTAGTGATTATTGCACAGGCTGTTTGAATTCTTACCATACATACCAATAGTTTTTCATTAATTACTATTTTCTGCGTAATCAATTTATGAACTTCATGCACGCATTATATAAACGATATCCTAGGGTATGTTCACGTATCATTTTTGTTCACATTTTGCTTCTAGTTTCGTTTAGTATTAAATATTTTCACTGAAGATCGTGATGATCGTTGTTACGACATCATGTACGCAGTCAAACAATAATTAATAACTAACCAATTAGCGGTAAATTTTTCACGAAAATTGCATAAGAATGTTGCTAAAAGTTCCAGCTTTGCAATGCAATTATAAAAGTTCATAAATTAATCACGAAAATTGAGTAATTCGTTAACTTTTCACTGTCGGAGCCCTTCTATCCTTTTCTATCCCTTCTCTGTCCTTGTTTGTCACTTAACAAGCTCTTCGACGACCTCCTCGCCTATTCTGTGTTCCTATTACTTTTCTGAGTTTCGGATCCAAAATTATAGATAATAAAAATTTAACATCTTCATAAATCAATTCCGCAGTTAAAAATTAATAAATCTTTATGTTTCTGTAATTAATTCATGAATATTTATAGCCGCACAGCAAAGTTGGAATTATAGCAACATTCTTATACAATGTTTAATTTAATAATTACTACTTACATGAGCGATAGGTTTTGTATTTCCTGTATTTAATGATTATTTTCATTTTCGTTTTCTTTCTGTAGTAAATAAGATTGACATAGAAAACTGTTTTTCTTGAATAATATTCTTATTATTTTCTAATAAATATATACTTGCATAAGAAAGTGTAAAAATAAATTTTTTCATTAAGAAATTTTATTTACAATTGTTTATTTACAATGTTTTCATAGGCGCAAAATGAATACAAAATAAGAAATAGATTGAAAGAACTACTAACTATGGGCAGGAATCGAACTCCGGACCCTGATTCATAGAAATTTTCGGCTTTCCCTATTAAGCCACAACATCAATTCAAAATCATTGCCAGTAAATCTGTAGGTACAAAAATAATAAAACTTTAATCGTAAATATCTCAAAAAATATTGAGTAGTGACGGCTATAATAATATATATTCTTGAAGTGCATGACGAAATCTACAAACCAGCAAAGTTTCAACTAAATCGGTGACCCGAAGGACTTGTACTCTCCTTATTAGATCAAGAAGGTTCTCTTGAGTCACAAATTAACCTGAAGAAGAAGAAACATTCTCCAAACGATACAAGTGGTGGGGGAAACCCCTCCATCAGGGTAGCCAAAATTGGTCAGTCAAATCCCAAATGCCGTTGCCTACTTATTGTTAAAATTAGATATTAAATTACTTTTTTGTGTCTGATCGACCATCGGAACAATAAAAGTTTCTAAAAATGACAAAGTTATGAATAAAAAATTCCGAAGGTCGAATGATTTCATCATTTAGATTACAAGGCTGTTAGAAAACCACAAATGTGTCTTCTAGGCCTGATTTTTTTCCACGATGAAATACCTTGAGTGCAGAGTTACAGATTTTATGCTTGAAATAATTTTTTTCATTTTGTAAGAACGAATAGGATATTATGTTATTATACAAAGTTATATTATATAATGTCAATATTATAAATTGTATATGATATTATAGAAATTAATAAAAATATAATATTTGTTAAATATGAATATAATTTCATAACATCATATTATTCTTATAATTTGTGCAGTTATTATTCTTTTTATTATTTATGAATTTATCGTTTATAAATAAATCGAATGAAAAGAAAGAAACAAAGCTGACTAAATATAAAAATGATCAAAATGATAAAAATGATATAAATATTTTTAAGTATGAGTAAGTTGATGTGATGTAAATATATGGCGAAAACACGAAAGATATTGGAACCATTTTGGAATAGAAAATATTGAAATTCAAAAATCGAATTTTCAATTTTGAATACAAATTTTCATTATAAATTTCGATTTCGATCTTTTTCCTAAATTCAATGTTAAAAATTTTTGAATCACCTTTTGTCAATACGTTAATATAATACTATAGTTAAACAAAAATATTAAATCATTTAAATACAATATTTAAATTATGACATTTATTTATATTACTTTTATTGCTTTTGTCAATATTTTAACAGCGTACACTTTATTTAACTGTCATAATTCGAAATGTAAACGATAACAGTTTTATCAGTTGATATCGAATAAGATATTAAGAAATGTATCATTCAAGTTTTCAATTTTTAAATAACAATACAAAATGCTTTGTTTTTCACTTTTTGATAATACAAGAAGTTGGCTTAAAATTAAGAAAGAAATAAATTAAGGAAAATAGATAAATATATAAATATTGTCATTGTTCTTCTTTTGTTATACTGATTTTTTTAATTTTCCAAAATTATCGAAATGTTTTAAACATTGATTAAGTATTTTTAAACTTAAATTTTCCACTTTAAGTGATTAATTTTATAGTTATTCAAATTATCCATGTTATAAAAATAAAGTTATTATTTACTAGTCATTAAATTTTACTGTTATAATTGAAAACGTTTTATTATCATGTTATTCTAACTTACAAAAATAATATTATAATAATATTTTTTTTACAAAAATAATATTATAATAATATTTTTTTTACAAAAATAATATTATAAAGCTAAAAATATGAAACTCAAAAGTTAACAAATATATAAATATTGAACTTTATTTTTAAAAATAACTCTTTTTACCAATTCTTTTTTTCCTTTTGCTCATTATTACATATTAATGGTGCAAATATTACAGAATAATATCGTTATTTAATAAACACAGTATCTTTGTTTAACATATACAATATGTTTGTTTAACAATTTTTAGAATATCTTTATTTTTATAAAGAGATGCCGTGGACAGTCCGCCTGCGATTTAAATGAAACTTGGTACGCTTAAAAGACAGCCAAAAATAGTAAATACGTAATTTCTTTTAGTTGCTGTAACCGAAGTTTAAGGGGGCAAATCATCTCCCAAAGGTCGACCACCCAAGAGCTAAGTCGGAAACGATAAGAAATAACAAAAAATTCCTTTATCAAAAATTGTATGGTTTTTTGACATGTTAAAACAAAGTACAAAAGTTAACAAAAAATATTTAACAATATTTATAAAAACTAAAACGTTAATAACAACATCAGCAACAATAATTTGAATATAAATTTTAAATCGACATGTCATTCAATGTAACCAACAAACATGTTAATTACAAACACATAGATAATTATATGAAAAAAGCATATAAACTTCCGCAATCAATTACTATGTAAATTGAAAATTTTATTCGAATTTCTAAGTAATATCGCAATTGGCATTCTCAGAGATCAAATGACATACTGATAATACCATATATTTTGTAATTTAAGCCTTTATATTCATTATGTTCAATTTTCAATTATAGATTCTTTTAATTTAGTTTAGTTCAAGTGATACAATTTATGGCACGAGCTATTTTATTGCAAGATGAAGAAATATCAAAAAATTTCGAAAAATAGGAAATTGTTAAACAAAAGAAAGATTAAAAAATATGTGAGGAGATAAGAATTTGGAATTTCGGTCAAGAAATATTTAATCCTTCATCGATAGAGACATCTGTTTCAATTAGAGAAAAAATTCCAGTCTACCCAGTACGTGGAAGCAGTTTATATGGCGTATGAATTTTGTCGTTGAAGGGTCGATATATTTTATACAAAATGATAACCCCTTGAAGGGTTAATCCATTGTCGATATACTTTATGCAAGATGATTCCCTTTTTAATTAATCCAATGCGTTATAAATTACACAATAAAAGATAACGTTGCGTCGATATGTTTGTTTATAACTTTCAAACAGAAATGGATATCATTTAAGTGACAATTAGTGTTAACTAGTTTTATTTATATTTTTGATATATAATATGTAGATGAAAATTGTAATTATTTGGGAATGAGTATAGTGAATTTTCAAAATTGTAACATTTTTCACCTATTACTACATTAAAAATATGTCAAGAAATAACAAAATGTAACTAATTAATGAAATTGAAAAAGGTAATAAACTATTTATTTAGCAATAGACATTACTAACAACCATCTAGGAACATATAATAAAACACATTACTATCTTGCACATTCATTTTTTAATTTTACTAAAAGCTCAATTAATTTTATTTTATTAAATGATTACAAATATTTAATTTATAATAACAAATTAAGAATGTTATATAACATTAATAGTTTTTCTTTGATTAATTAATTATTGTTTATGATTATGATTCTATGCTTATTTTCAATAATAAATTAAAGAGGTAATTACAAAGTATCAGTCGTTACTTTAAATCAAAATATTTGAAATATTTAAATATATTTAAAATATATATTTAAATATATTTAAATATTTCAAATACTTCAAAATATTTTAAATCATTTATTTTGTACAAAAATTATTATTAAAATAACTTTTCATATTTCTTTATAGAAGGAAAAAACAATACGATGTGCAATACCTGTAAATCATTGTACAATTATGAACACATAATATATACTCAACTACAAAGTAAACTATTACATTAATTGTAACATAATATATAGGGAGTATAAGTTTTTAAATAAACATTTGAAACTATTTTTTTATGAATTAATGTAAATTACTTGATGATTTCTAACTTTTATATTATTTTATAGATCATTATACATAACCGATATCATTTTTAAAACAATTTCTTATTCCTTTTAATTCAAATTTATGTATCAGTAAAATTATTTATCTTTACCCCAGTCTTCAGAGATATACTTCAATAAATCTGTGAGGTTTTCAAATTCTGTTCTACTCTGAGGAGGATCATTTTTTGGTATTCTTGGTAAAATATTACCAACTTTTAATCGAAACTCCTCTGCAGTTTTAGCTCCAGAAAGCTTCCAAATTCCATAAAAAAGTATTGTACAACCACTAACTGCCCACACTGAACCCCAAAACAAAGCTCTTGTCGCAAGTGCTACACCAGACTCTTGCAAACCTTTCCCTCCTATAAATCCAGCATCAAAACTTTTGGTATCTTTTTTTTTAGCTGCCGCTAAAG
Organism: Eufriesea mexicana; assembly: GCF_001483705.2. Lineage (NCBI taxonomy): Eukaryota > Metazoa > Arthropoda > Insecta > Hymenoptera > Apidae > Eufriesea > Eufriesea mexicana. The sequence goes on along the minus strand of NW_016908274.1, from coordinate 922,714 downwards.
CATTAAAAAAACCAAGTAAGGTAGAAATTCCAGCTAATCCACCTAGCATCAATGCTCCTGAAATGAAAATGGATAATATATTTTTTAATGTAATTTAATTTCTGTGACGTAAATCCTTAATAACTCTTTGCCTTTTAATTTCTGTGTAAAGTAGTTAAAAGAGCAGTTTGCTGTTATGAAGCAATATATATAAATATTTACATAGAATATATAATTTTTATTTAATAATCACCACTATGGATGGAAATTGACTTTGCCTACCTTTTCTTCCTATAAAAGTCTATGATCTCTAATATGAGTATGATATGATGTTATAAGGCAAGGAGTTAAAAAAAGGTAATATAATAACATGAAGTAACATTATAGTTATAATACATTTTTTTGTTGTAAATTAGAAAATTAAGGTTATGTATACAGGTTATGTATGATTTAGAAATTTATAACTTCGTAATATAAAATTAGGCGAATTTACTTAGATTTATTTTCTCTAAACTAAGCTTGAATTTATTGCATATCATTTTTACATATTATATTATTGAAAACAAACAAAAACTAAATAATTTAGTATGTAAAAACACATTCATATTTTATATTTAAATTCGTATCTATTGAAATAAAAAAAGGTTTCAATTTAGTAATAAAATAATTACATATAATAAGTTTAAAAACATATCTACCATACAAATTTTTTCTGTCTTTATTTTTGTTTACGTCTGACATGGTTATTTTATATTATGTTATTTCTCATTCATTATTAAAATAAACGTTTTCGAGAAAAGTTTGAAGAAGGTCTACATAAAACAAAGTATAATATTGTTGCCATATTGTTTTGTTAGCAATTATTACACGACCATAATTCTTAATAGATCAAAACATTTATAATTTTTGTTCAATAACTGTGCTCTTATACATTAAAATGTAACAAATAAAAAAAATTATTATTCATATTGTTCAAATAGTAATAATTTTTAAAACTTTTATCACTTTTTCATAATAAATTAGTAATGATTAATAATATTAATTATAGCAATAATATTGCTATACAATATCATTATTTAATAGTTAAAATTTTTTAATATATTTTGTATTCGATTACGTTTGTAAAATTTTTAACGTATAGTATTTTCTTCACTTCACTGCCGTTGCCAATATAAGAAATCTTTACACTAAATTTAAAAATCTTTTTTATGAACATCAAATAAACAACATCATTTAGCATTTATAATTCACGAAATACTAAAATTGATATTAATGTAGACGTATATCATTTAAATCTTATTTTTTTTTATATAGGATTTGTCAGTACCATTACTACTTTATTGATAGCATGTGAAATTGCATTAAGATTCCTCTAGTTATTTTGCTATAGAAAAATTTAACTTTCTTATCTAATGATTCATAATTTATGGAAGATTCTTTAAAGATGTTTTTTTCTCGTTAATAAATTTTATTACTAATTTTGAAAGAAAGTTTCATTTTTATAAAATTCGAAATTAAAATAAGAAAAATGATGGAAGGTAGTGTAATAAAAGATATATCAAATATGTTATAATCAACAACGAAGTTCAGTTAATTCTTAGTAATTTTTAATAGATATTATATGTCATACTGACATTATTTTGTCTTTTTCTTAAATCATTACTTTGTTATTTCGAAAAAAAACTCTTAAAAAGTATAAAAAATTTATATGAAATATATCTTCAAATAAGGAATATTTTAATCCTAGTTTGTGAGAAACAATTTAAAAAAAATAGTAGAAATTTTGTGAAAATGCATGTTAGATGTTTAATTATTGAAAGTGAATACCAAATACTTCTATGAAATTTATGTTAAATAAATTTTATATATTCTGTGCAGTGTACACTGTTCATGATGTAAAAGATGTGTAATATTGTCTTGTGTTTAAAAATTAAACATTATAAATTAAATTTACACAGAAATAGATGTTTTTATCATATATTTGTTTCTTGTATATTATATTTATAATATATTAAATAAACTATTTGTATAAATGTGATGCTGTTTAATATAAATTATTTCAAGTTAGAGATTTATGTTTATATATACACATATATGTACATATATATTTAGTTCCTTAATATTTTATATAACTATTTTAGGTGAATTGAAGCACAACATTGATAAATTAGTTGAAGAATTGCGGTTTGTTGTCAAATCTGAAAAAGAGATTGAAGATATCATCCAGGTGTTAGATTCCATTGTTAATGTTAGCAAAACTTCCATCGGAGGTATTAATTCTGTTTTATAATTTTATTTGAATTAAAATTTAAATTAATTTTTGAAGAATGTAAAATATATATTTTTTATAAAATATAGTATTTATTAATATCGTTTTATATTATTAAGATAAATTTATAACAGATACTAGAAAATTAAAGATATTATTCTATAATTTGCATATATCTTAATAGATAAATTTTATTTGTTTTTAGAAGCTACTGAATTTACAATAGATGATGTTTTTCTAACTTTATTACATCATGAATCTAAAGAAATTATTGCAAAGACTGCTAAAGCAATTGCTGAGATTGCAAAAAGTGAAAGAGGAAGAGAAAAATGCACCAGTACAGATTTAGTAAATGCATTAATAGATCTCTTGAAAGAGGATCGTGTTGATGTATTGACGCAGACTTCTCGAGCTTTGGGAAATATTTGTTACGAGAATGGTAGGGAGCTTTAATCCCTAATGACCCAAATTTTGTTCATGTATGTAGTTAACATTAAAATCACCTTAATATAATATGATATCACTAGAGATAGTAGCATAAATGGTTTTATTAATTGTTATGTGTTAAATATTATTTTTTAAGTAAAATATTATTAAAACATTACTGCAAAAGGGAAAAAATATAAGAAAGCAATATAATTGATTTCTATTAAAAATTTAATTTTGAAAATTAAAGTTATGACAACTAAGTCCTGATATAACTATATATTATTCATTAAATATCAATTAACTACTGAAACTACTAAACTACTAAACTTCTGGACTACTATACTACTGCACTATTAAATTACTAAATTATAGTTCTTAATACACTAAACATTTTTAATACATTAAAAATTCGTATTATTGCTATTAGACACTCTTACATTGTACAATATATTTGGTTTTTATTATGTGGAAAAATACTAGTTCAAATATTATAAAAACTATTTTTATCATAATTATTTATTGTAATATAATAATAACTGTGAAGCTGTAAAAATGAAGAAACAAATATTATAGGTATTGCACAGTAATTAATTTTTATATTAATATAAATTAATTTTTAAATTAATACATTAATAATATAAATTATGTTTAATATTTTTTAATAAGTTTCACTCACAATATTATTATAGAAAATGGTAAGAAATTTGTTGAAGATAAAAATGGGTTGATGTCAATTCTGGCAGTATTGGATAAAAGTGTTGCATTGAAAGATGTAGAAGGTGCACCATTTCTTCGTAATGTTGCTGCAGGACTTTTACTAAACTTTCTTATTGATCAACCATCTCTTCATACAGAAGTATAATATTTTTATTACTGCATTTTTCTTATATTATTATATCATGTGTCAGTTAGTGTAGCTAGTATGTTAAAAAATAATTTATACTGTATACTTCAGATGTATTATACATGTAGTATATAATACATACAAATTTTGTTTAAATTAATTATAACACAAGATTGTGAACATAAAATTTTTAAAATGACAACATATATGAAAAGTAATATATTAATCCGTAGGTACATTTTTTTAGGCATTACAGCAAAAAATAGTACCTATCATCTGCAGTATTTTGGAAATTGATGGAACTGCCGGTGGAGAGGCTGCAATGCATTCTCTTTTAATACTAGGAATACTAAATGATGCTAATATAATATTTTTAAATGAAAGACTTACAAAAATTTTAGTAGATGTATTGTCCACTGATGCATCATCAGAACTTTCTGAAATGTGTTTAGAACTTCTTCATGGACAGGCAGAAGATGGTAACTTTATAATTCTAAAAGTGCAGCAATTGATATTCTAAGTTGTTAAATCTCAAATAATTAATTTACATAAGCATAATGTTAATAAATTTTATATACAGTTAACTTAATTATTTACAATAATGCTTTAAAATATATTCTCTACAAAAATTAATATTATTTAAATTGATATTTTAGAAAATGCAAAATCATTACTTGCTAAAGCAGGTGTTTGTGAATTATTGTTAAAGTTGTTGGAAAAACATAGTCCATATTGTACAGATGAAGAAACTAGGTCTGTTTTGAAGATTGCTTGTAACTTAATAGTTCTTATATTAACTGGAGGTATGTTAGAAAAAAGAAAAGAATATAGATACCGTAATTGTAATTTATAATTTATTTTTAATACAATATTTTAGATGACAGTATGATTAGTCTATATGATAAAAGTAATGGTGTCACATATAAAAAGTTAGTTGAGTGGCTTGAAAGCAAAGACAAAGATTTACAAATTACAGCTGTATTAGCAATGGGCAATTTTGCACGTTCTGATATTCATTGCAAACTTATGGTTACACAAGGTGTTCATCGAGACCTTCTAAAACTACTACAAAGCAATAATACAAACTTTGGTGATATAAGATTTCAACATGCTTTACTCAGTGCATTGAGAAATCTTGTTATTCCACAGGATAATAAACCTATAATTTTAAAAGATGGATTGATAGATGTTTTATATTCTATGTTGGATATTCCATTATATCCAGTTGTATTTAAATTACTGGGTACTTTAAGGATTGTTATTGATGGTCAAAGTATGTACACAGTAGCTTTTTTAAATACATAGAGAATATTTATATTTTGTTGGAATTAATTGATAAGTAAAATATGAAAAACAAATAATTTATTTGTTGTTATAGGTGAAGCTGCTATAGAGCTGGGAAAAAGAAATGGTTTAATAAAAAAGGTTATTGATTGGTGTGAAGTTGAAGAACACCCTGGAGTTCAGGGTGAAGCAAATCGTTTGATTGCTTGGTTAATTAACAATAGCAGGTTGATTAGTTTTAATAAATACATATTTGCAGAATTTACATTCATATCATAATCATTCATATGTTTAAATTCTAGTATATAATATAATATTTTTATAAGACATAAGTTACAATAACTGAAAAAATTAATTATTAATATTTATGTTTCTTTTTAATTAGAACTAAAGAAATAGCCCTTCTGGTAATAGAACATGGAGCTTTGAAACATCTAGCTAAAATGTTAACAGCATCACATATTTTAATGCTAAATGAAGCTTTAATTAGCTTAATGATATTAACCACAACTTCTTTGACTGAATGTGAAGATCTTCTTCTTGATGTTGATATTGGTGAAAAACTTTGCAGAGTTTTCAATCCTGCAATTAATTTGGAAGTACCAATATTACATAATATTTTATCTCTAATAGATAATATTATTAATTCAGGTATTTAAAATTTATTATTATTGAATAGTATAAAGTATTTCGAAAAATATTGAATAATATTTAATTTTAAATTAAAAACATGTAAAATAAAAGAATTCGAAAAATTCATGTAATTCAATTCTATTTTTTAATATATTATAAATATGTCTATTAATTTAATAAATTTTTAAAGATTTTAATATTTACAATTAAAGAAACAATGAATTTATGACATTATATTAAAATTTATATTAAATTTAAATTTCAGATGCATTAAAAGAACATCTGCGAAAAACTAATTTAATAGCTCTATGCGAAGAAACAAAGCTAATCAAACTAGAATCACAACTTAACGAAAAATGGCAAAAGATTCGCGAAAAAATTGTATAATTAAATATTGAAAAAGATATGTATTACAATCGTACAATTTTTTATATGATATAAGCATTAAAATTACAAAACATTTTTTAATTAGGAAAAAATGATTTTTTCTATTCTTGTTTAATAACTTCCATTAATGTAGTAACAATAATCAAAATAATGTACATTTAACATAAATATGCAGTTTATGAGCCTATCATGCTTATCAGAGTCTTATAAATTTTTTTATTACTGATATTTTTTCTAAATAGATAAATAAATAAATAAACATATACACATACAAGTATGAAATTGCTTTATATTAAAAGTAATGATTTTTAAATAAATTTATGTCCATGATTATAAAAAGCAGGAAATTGTGAAGATGATACAATTAATAAAAATAATAATATTACATGAAAAATTATTTTTTAAAATTAACTTTGTTATTTGTTGAAATATAAAAAATATTCATTAATATAGGACTACTGATTTATTAAATAACTAATATGAATGTTATTAATTGATTGTTATATGTATCCATTATATGAATTATTAGCTACTTATTTTAAATGAGATAATTTACTATAAAGAAAGAAAAAAATAATTATAAAAATTTCTGAACATAAAAAATGTATATAGCTTTAAGAAGTCGACCAAACAGTATATTTTATGTGATCAATTGTGACATTAATATAAAAATAAACCCATAAATTGCAGTCACAAATAACTATATAATTTCTACCAATTTTGTTATTTTTAGACATATAACTATTTTATAGTGAATCGTTATTGATGAATCTTAATTTAAGTACATTGTTTAAATAAGATTAATAAAGTATTTACTCTTTAATATTGCTATTAGGTATATATCTATACTAAACACTTTAACAAAAAATGCAATACAAATTTTAAGACAAGTAATTGTTTTAATTTATACATATGTAACATTCTCCAATCTGTAAACAATAATAAACTTAGATCTAGAAAATAATTGTACTATAAAATTACTAAATTATAAAAGATAGTAATTTGATTTGTATGCTTTCAATTTGATAACTAAGATTAAATAAATGTCTTTATGAAAATATTATAATTTAATGAAAACGAATTATTTAGAATGATAATTAGTAATATTTTTAAATTTTGTTTACTATATTATATTACATTAATTGTTCATGTAATTATATATAAATATACATGTACAATGTATAATGTATATTATACATCAATGATTTCAAGTATGTGGTTCGCGATCAGTCCACTGAGCGAAAATGGCGCCTCAATCAACTGGGCTGCCACGTAATGTTGTGTGTCGCGTCGACGAGGTACGTCTCTTCGACAATTAACGGCGAATTACACCGTAAAAAGTGCAATGCACGTCTCATGGTGCAGTGAAGTCTAAACTTTCCTTCATTTTCGTCGTGGTAACCTCGTCCAAAAGGTGAGAAACTTTCCTTGTGCTAAAAAAGTTGAAGAAAAGCTTAGGCTTCATGGTATCTCCACTTGAACATGACGTTTTAACCTTTCGATCTTTCCCTGGTCTCTTGATCTCTGAAAATTTCTGTAGACATTCTGTTTTTCTTTTACCAATCCGAAATCGTAAGTCACAAATTTTAGTACTTTTTTTTTATTCGAATTCCAATCTGATGTGCAATTATGTATATACCTCTCAAATGACAAAGCTGTTGCATTTCATTGGTATTTTATTTACTGTCTTATTATTTTTTTGTCCTGTCGATTTTTGTGTTGTTTTATTATTTTTGTCCTATAATTCATCATAATGTTGTGTTACTATTTTTGTTAACTTCATTCGATTTTTGTTGTTTTTTAATAACATAATTCTATAGTTTTATGATATTTGATTTATATGAAAACTTTATTTTGTGATTTCACTTTATTTAATTGATATGATTAAGCTGCATTAAAATTACGTTCGATTGCAGCATTATTATATTTGTATTATTCATACCACACAATTTTAACATTCAATTTGTTTATTTGTTATTTTTATTTTGATGTCGAAATTTCATGTTTTATTATGTATTTTGACTTATAATAAAATGTATCATATTAATGAAACTATTTTCTAATATTATAATGTCGATATTATTAAATACAATTTATTTATAACTTTATCATATACTTATTATAATTATTTATTATTTATGTATACTTTTTTAAAATAATATTTTACTCTTGATTTTTACTTCTGTTGTGCTTTAATTATGTATTTATGTTAATGAAATGTTTATTCTATGCATATGCATAAGAAAAAATAATATTGTTACTTATTTAGATTTTTGATTAAATTATTATACTAAGAACTTAACAGTAATATACACTTTTTTTTTGTTAGAACTATAAATAAATATTACATCAATATATTAATTGTACGAATGCATACAAAATATATAATAAATAAAAGATTTAATAAATATAAAATATATTTTATCTTCAGATGA
>NW_016908274.1:861385-914389 GCF_001483705.2 Eufriesea mexicana | reverse complement strand
GTTAAACTAGTGTATATGTAATAAAAAATATAGGAAAAAAGAATTTTGGAGAGTACAAGATATTTAACTCATATCATTTATATTCAGTAATATTTAGTCTTCGACTTATAGGAAGAAGTTAAACATTATATGTGACACCTAATAAATTTTATAACTCCAATGAATTAATGTATCATCAACTATTTTATATTAATAATTATTTTTTGTTATTTAAGATAAACTATTTTACTGCTAATAATTCAATAAATATAACTAATAAAATGTAGATATTTTGAATCTGTAAAATTGAGTATTTTTAAGTATGGAGATATAAAAAAAGAATATTTTATTCTTGTTTTTAAATAAAATGATTTAATTTTAATAAGTTATCAAATTTTTCTTCTTTCCTCACATTGTTAGGAATTATATTATTTACAGAAACTAAGGTAGGAATAATTATATATTTGTGGAGTCTATATAAAATTATTATTTGTATTGTTGTAATTCTTTAATTTATATCTTTTTAGTGACGTTTGGAAGTCATCGATATGTCTCAACCAACAGACTATCAATATCATACATATGGAAATGGGGGTAACTTAAAAAGTGGTCCCCCTCAAATGGTAAATGGACAAGCAAGTGCGACACACCATAATGGCATGCAATCAACAAATTATAACTTTACTGGTAAGTATACATTTAGATATGAAATATTACTATATGTTACTTTTAATTATAGAATAGAATAGAATTTGATATTTAATCTTATTTATTGCAATATTAATTTTATCTTTATTTATCTTTTTCTGTCATTTACTATTTTCTCTTGACATATTTAAAATTTTAAAAATAAGGAAAATAAATATTATTTGGTATTTTAATTATCATTACTGATTATAATGACATATGTTTTCTTTATTTATTTTCATTGTTATGTTTATTTCAAAGAACGATAATTTAGAAGTTTATGATATTTTATGAAATAACCTAATATTAAAGAAATTTTACTAAAATGTTGATTAAATAATTTTTTTCCCATACATATATTTGTAGTTGTTCTTTTAATATAATATTTAAAGTTTATTAAGCATTATGATTTGTTTTTAGGTACCTCATCATCACAGTCATCACGAGATCCATCTAGGGAAACCTCAAGAGACCCATCACCAACTCCATATCTTCACAATCAGTACAGGTCACCTTTACAACGACCTCCAATGCCTCCAGTAAATGGTCAACAAAATCCAATAAATCCAACTAATCCAATGAACATAATGCCACCACCACCATCATCAGTAAGGTTGCCCCAAAGTCAACAATATCCACAAATGTATAATGTACAGAATCAGTTTCAAATGCCAGTTATGAAAGGTCAAGCCCTGCCAAGAGATGAATCAGTAAATTCACAAGTAAATACACAAATAGAGCCACCAAAAGCAATGACTGGATTTGATCAAAACTTGGCACAGAACTCAGTATCAGACTCAAAATCTTATAAAACTGACGATTTAAATATTGTACAAGGTGTGCAAACATATGTGCAGCAACAAGAACCACAAAGTGCAATTCCCACTACTATGCAGCAAACTAGAGGACAAAGTATTTATCAACAAAATTTTGGAGGACAGAGAGTGTATCCTAAAAATGTATATAATGTACCACATTCTACCACTATACCAAATACAATGCCTTATGGTATGGTTGGTAGTGGGCAGGTTCAATCAAAGGTTCCAACTCCAACAGGATTTCCAGGGCAGAGAATGGTTTGTTTTTCTAAAATTTCATTTTATTATTTTACATAAAAGAATTTATGTGCTCTATTAATAAAAAGTTTCATTGCAATAATGAAAAATATATTTAATTAAATTTCAAAAAATATATTTTAATTAATTTTTGATGTAATAATACATTTCTAAATTTAAAATTGTTATTAGGTATAATGCTTTGTATGTGATATTTATGTTTTGTAGTTAAAAAAAAAAGTTTGATCTTTTTCAGTATCCAAATCAGCCACCAAATCCAATGAGTATGTCATATGATTCAATGAATAAACGATATTCAGAATCATATCCTGATCAAATGAATCAATTAAATAATCAAATGAATATGATGTCTGTTGCCCAACTTGGATACAATAAAATATGGGTATGGAATAGAAAAATGTATTTTTCAGAAGTTTTATGTATTGTAAAAAATTCATTGATATAGTTTTAATAGTTTAAATTATAAAAAATTTATATTATAAAAATAGATATCAAATAATATTCCAATTCTTATTTCTATATATGTTATTTTAAATTTAATTATATTTTTTAATTAAATTTTAATTAACTAAATTTAGAGATATTACGTTTTTTTACTGTTGGTAAACTAGTAGAATATCTTGTTTTAGGGAATGGAGAGCATTGATCTTTTGCAATGTAGAAACATTCTACCTGCAGAGAAAGTAGAACCACCAAAGATCAAACTTCATCAAGAGTTTCTAGACAGTGTTAATTGTAGTCCAGAGTAAGTATTTTATACATAAGAAGATGCAATGATTAATTTAAAAATTATAGTAATAAATAATGATTATTCAAGATATAACGATATTTTCATACAGGTTGAATTGTTAAATATATTAAATTTGTACTATTCTAGCACAATAATTATTACATTTAAAGTTATAATAATAATTAATTTTCTAATTTCACTTTAAGTGATTTTGTTATTATTTTTCTTACAGTATTTTCCGCTGTACACTTACGAAGATTCCTGAGACGAATTCTTTGCTGCAAAAATCTAGATTGCCTTTGGGAGTTTTAATACATCCTTTCAAAGACTTAAATGTAGGTACATTTTTCTTCATTGAATATTCAACATAATACGACATATTTTTAATGATTATTTATTTATTAATAACGAATCATTGTTGACCTTTCAGAACTTACCAGTAATACAGTGCAGCACAATAGTTCGATGTCGTGCTTGTAAAACGTATATTAATCCATTTGTATATTTCATTGATTCAAAAAGATGGAAATGTAATCTTTGCTATAAAGTAAATGAATGTAAGCATAGTTTTTTATATTTTTAATTTTAATATTTCCTTTATTTTATTATTCTTATTAATTTTATATGTATGTAATATTAAAAATTAGATTTAATAATGTTTTAAGTCCTAGTATCAGTCGTCCTTAATCAAATTTTTAGTATATGTTTTGGAATTTATACGAATGTTATGTTTATAGTGCCAGAAGATTTTCAGTTTGATCCTGTAACAAAATCATATGGGGATCCATCAAGGAGACCAGAAGTAAAAACTAGTACAATTGAGTTTATTGCACCCAGTGAATACATGGTAAGTAATCTGTAACATTAATACACATCATTGATATCAATTAAAATATTCATGTTTGAAGTATTCGATGTTTGTTTAATGAATTAAATTTTTGTAAAATTAATTTATAGAAATATGAAAAAGTTTTATATGCGTTTTATAATGATATAAACTATATAATTATTATTAAATTAATTGTCTGTTAAACGTATTTATTAAGTTATTTTTTTTGTAAGAATTGTTAAAACTTAAATTGAAAAATAAATAAAACAATAAATGTGTTTAAGCTGCGTCCACCACAGCCAGCCGTGTATCTCTTTGTTTTCGACGTATCGAGACTGGCAGTAGAGAGTGGTTATCTGAGCATAGTTTGCAACGTAATTTCAGAAGAATTATCAAGACTGCCAGGTGATGGTAGAACCCAAATTGGATTTTTAGCAGTAGACTCTGCAATACATTTTTTTGGAATACCTGATAATGTATCACAGCCTCAGGAAATGATCATGCTTGATATCGACGGTAAAATTACATTCTCATGCATCTTAAAATTTAAATATATTTAATTGTTATATAACTTAATGCATGTATCTAATAGTAAAAAATTTGTATGCAGATGTGTTTCTTCCATGTCCGGAAAATTTAATCGTTAATATGAAAGAACGGGAAGAATTAATAAGAGATTTATTGGCTCAATTGCCTACAAAATTTCAAGGAACTCATGATACAAATAGTGCTTTGGGTGCGGCGTTGCAAGCTGCATATAAACTTATGGTATGTGAAAAATATATTTATTCATTCGAAAAATAAAAATACATCAAGTGCATTGAATTATTTAATTATTAAATTAAAATTAAATAATTACATTAAAGAATTTTGTTTTATAATAAGATTTAATATTAAAAATAAACCAAGTAATTGGGTATACATACACATATATATTATGAAAGAAAGAAAAAAGTATTAAAAAAAAAGTAAACGTTTCTGATTTTATTTTAGTCACCAACTGGTGGACGTGTGACCGTCTTCCAAACTTGTTTGCCAAATCTAGGTCCAGGATTATTACAAGCAAGAGAAGACCCAAATAGTAGAGCGGGAAAAGACGTACCGCATTTAAATCCAGTCACAGATTTTTACAAAAGATTGGCGTTAAATTGTAGTGAGCAACAAATCGCAGTTGATCTATTTCTATTAAACTGTCAATATTGTGATCTAGCTACTCTTTGTACGTATTAATTTTAGATTATTCCCTTTACTGCTTATCGTGTGATTTTATGATATAATTTAAATAATTTATATATTAGAAAATTAATTTTTTATTTATTCAACATACTAATTATTTAAAAAGTAATTATCAAAAAATTAAAACAAAGATTATATAAATACAAATATTATATTGTAGCTGGTATGTGCAACTTTTCTGGAGGTTGCATACATCACCTTCCTCTATTCCGAGGTTCAAAACCACAACATGCAGAATTTCTCGATAGAATACTGAGACGTTACCTCACCAGGAAAATTGGTTTCGAAGCAGTGATGAGAATACGATGTACTCGAGGGTTGAGTATTCATACTTTCCATGGAAATTTCTTTGTGAGATCAATTGATCTTCTTAGTTTACCGAATGTCAATCCGGATGCTGGTTTTGGAATGCAAATTTCTATAGAAGAAAACCTCTCAGATGTGCAGAATGTCTGCTTTCAGGCTGCTTTACTTTATACATCAAGTAAAGGTAAGTATATTTATATGTTATTATTATTCTAGTTTTATTTAACTCTCTTAAGAATTAGAAGAAATGTTTCTAGAAAATATCACGCATAATACACTGTCCAACACGAATTTTGATCTGTAATATCCATTGGGTAAATTTTGTTATATGCACGTTACTGACAAGTATTTTCTCGGTCTGGTTGAATTAAAAACTGTTTTGGTAATTCTGCTGCATAATTTTTTGTAAAATGCAAGAAAAGAGTATAAAAAATATTTTTAAGCTTTTTTTTTTAAACTCTATTTTTAATGCGGCGGCTTATTTTTAAACTTTCATGACCACTTACTTTGAAAAACTCGGGAAATTCTCACCTAAGTTTTAAGATAAGGCTGAGCCTCTTAACATTTTTAGCGACTTTACAAAAACTCTTTTTTTCGATAACTGAGGGAGACAGCAATCTCGTTTATGCATACGTGTTCAAAAAGATAAACGCTACAAGGATCACACAACAGATGTTACAGAATGAAGAAAAAGTTAAAATTTGTTGGGCAGTGATATCTATATTATTTATTATTACCAGAATAAATGAAACTAATTATAAAAAAATTAAGATTTTATGTGGTACTTATATTATTCATCAAATTCATAGAATAATTTATTTAATTTTTTAGAATATATCCTGAAATTCTTTATATCAGATTAATTTTATGATAAGACTTATGCTAAAAAATTTGGTTAAAAAGGAACAAAACTAAAAGAATGTGTTGTAGGTGAAAGAAAAATTAGGGTACATACATTGTGCCTACCAGTAGTATCTACTTTATCTGATGTCCTTCATTCCGCTGATCAACAATGCATAGTAGGCCTACTTTCTAAAATGGGTAAGACTAATATTTCTAGCACACCATTAAATAGTATTATTACTAGAATTGAATAGAGTTTCAATACAGTATGTTAAAATTTGCTTTTCTACTTTCTTCAGTTTTATGGAAAAAAAAATATATGAGTATGTTTCCAAGTGAATTTATACTTTTACAGCTGTAGACAGATCTCAACAGTCTTCTTTGTCTGACGCACGAGATGCTCTGATAAACGTAGCCATAGATGTTTTATCAGCCTACAAATTGTCTCAATCAGTAGCCTCTGGTGGACTTTTAGCTCCAGCAAGCTTAAAATTACTGCCTCTTTATATTATTGCTCTGCTCAAATGTGTAAGTATTAACAAAAAAACTATGATTTTTATATAGAAATTAAATAAAATATAATTATATTTCTTTATTTATACAATATATACATTACCTTAATTATTTTGTTACTGTGAACAAATGATTGTTTATTTATTAAAACAATTTGAATAATCTAAGATAATTAGTATTTTGTTTCTTTTCATTTATTTGTAATTAAAAAATAATGTTTTCTTATTTTTCAGGTTGCCTTCAGATCAGGAACAAATACGAGACTTGATGATCGAGTGTTCGCAATGTACCAGTTGAAAACTCTGCCACTGTTTCAATTAATTCAAATGATTTATCCAGATCTTTATCCTATTCACACGCTTGAAGATCGAAATGTGAAAGATATTAGTGGGAAACTATGCCCCCAACAACCTAGACTGCATCTTTCTGCGGAGAAACTTGATTCTAGAGGTGCTTTTTTGATGGATACTGGCGATCGAATATTTATTCTGATCGGCAAGAATATCCATCCCTCGTTTTGTTGTAATGTGCTCGGAGTTTCTGCTTTTCCCTCGATACCAGAAGAACTCGTAAGTTCAAGTTTATCTAATTAATTATCTATAATTTAACATTTAGCTTATTTGCTATATTCATGTTTGTAATAAATAAAATTACATCTACGTTAATCATTAGTTTTTTGTTTTGTCTATTTTTTTTTTAAATCTCGTATTATTATTTAATGTAAAAAATATACTGAAAATAATGTATGAAATTAGTAAAAAATAGTTAAATATTGATTTAAAAAAGTTTAAGTAATTCAATAAACATGGAAATTTTATTTTCAGTATGAGTTACCAGAGATTGAGACGGCAGAAAATGAAAGGTTACGCAATTTTATATTTAGTCTGCAAGAAGAAAAGCCCTATCCAGCTTCTGTACAAATTATTCGGTGAGTTATTTTATTTCTTGTATCTAGAAGATTATTACATTTTAAATTGTTAAAAAGTTAATAAATGTTAAATAATAACGAATATAGAAAACTTAATATTTGTTTAAAATGAGTTGTTAGCGTTGTTATTCAGTTATACTCATATATTGAGGAATTACAAAGCTGCTAAAATTTTTATTAGATTTTATGCTTTATACAATCATTACACTTTTAAATATAATTCTAATTAATTAAAGTTGCGTAATTTAATGAATTTAATTAGAAATGTGATAATTTTTTAATAATATATATTTATCTCAGTCATATTTAAAGGGTAATATATAATATTTTTTTTAAAATTAATTATTTTTAATTTAATTCATATAATCGTGTAAGTTAAAATATGTTTAAGATTCTTAATTTTTAATTTTCAGAGATGACAGTCACTTCAGGACGCTTTTTGTTGAACGATTAGTCGAAGATCGTTTTGAGAATTCTTTAAGTTTCTACGAATTCTTGCAACATCTTAAGACTCAAGTGAAATAATAATAAAAGAAATCATTTTGGGGTTAAATGAATACAAAAAAAAAAAGAACAAACAGATCTTAATACACAAAAGCCATTGTTGATGACAGTGAAAGTGTTTAACAATCGTGAACTGTGTTCAAAATATGCGAACCTCTAAAAAACGATTGTTTGATCGGTTAATTAGAATGAAACACATAGAGATACAAAATATCATATATATGTATATATACATGTGTATATACATATACATATATATAATATATACACATCCATGTGTATATGTACATATATATGTATGTATATTGGTAATTATATACATGTATACATATATGTACGTATATATTTGTAGGAATGAATGTTATTCTTGTTTTAAGAAATGTTAAAGCATTTAAATACAATTCAGTTGTAATTATTATTTTATTACTATTATAATAATTATGTTATTCTTATTAGTTACACTATTTTTTTGAGTTTATCGGTTAAATGAATTTAAACAAATATTCTTTTTCTAATATTTTTCTGTTCTAAAAATTTTTAATTATTTAATTTTCAGACATTTAAAAAATTCCCAAAGTTTTTAATTTCAAATACTCCTTTTAATTACATTACGTCACGTGTTTAGCTATTTTTAACAAGTTTAAAAAGTCACGTAATTAATTGCCTAAATAATTGTGTCGAATTGCTTTGGGATTGACGTATTTCACGAAATTTGGTTTTAAATTAATTATCTTACGTAATTTGTATGTTTTAAGTGTAATATATTTTTTAAAGTAATTAGCCATTCGTGTGTTACAAAAGTTTTCTTCTCAATCGAAATGATTTTGTAAATAACCGTCATATTTTTGGCGTATCACGTACAGAAATTTTACAATAAATTACGAATTATGACTTATCAGCTACGTAATATAAAGCAATATATATACATGCAGAGTATTTCATAAGGTATGGTGTATCCAAAAAAGAAGAAATTCATACTCGCGAAATAAGATGAATCTTTTTTCAAACCCAACTCATTTATTTGTTTTAAGATGGTAGTGGTATATTTATATTATTTTATTTCTATTATAGTGAGGATTCTTTCCAAATAAGGTAGTTCGTATTAATAAGTACAGTTTTCTTCTTCTTGTGTTAACTTTTATTACTGAGGTGATTGAAATAGAAAAATTAACTTCTTAATTTACATACATATATGTATGAAAATTTCGAAAAGTGTGAAAAATGATGTAAAATATTACAATTATTTACATCTTTTAAGTACTTATATGTTTAATTTTAATTATTATTTAGGTAAAAGCACGTTTAATGATAATTGTAGACAAATTTTAAATATCATCTTATTTTTCATGCAAGAATTTTACATCTTTGGAATATACCACTCTTTATGAAGCAATTTATTATGTACAGAATGTCTCACTAAATATGATATGAAAGTATAATTGTTTTATTATTAATCCTATGAAAAAATTATTTATTAATATTGATGCAATTTTTATGTATTTTAATTATTTACTTTTGTTAATCAATATGTCAAATTAATATTTGCTACATTCACAAAGTTCATGGTATGAAAACTAATTTCTGTTCGTAAATAATTACAAATTTGTTAAGCTTTTCTGTTATTAATTTTTAATTGATAATTTTAAAAATGTTTTCTACAATAAGCAAATAGATACATAACAATTTTATTAATATATTCATTACTGAAGGAAAAGTAAATGTTGAAGAAAATATTAAATTTAAGCAAAATGAATTATATTAGTATACATAATTAGAAAAAAGTAGCATGTACATGAAATTGTTATGTTTTATTTGTGCAAATTATTGTGAGCTACGTAGCATGAAACGTTTTAATTTTACAATTGAATGAGTTAATAATCACTAGTAAGTTTTTCTTTTATGAAAAAAGATGTTACATTTATATTTAATGAGACGTACTGTGTATGAATGTACGTACGTATGTACACGTGTGTGTATGATGTACGTGTATATAGTATATGTATAGGCTGATCTCGAATTGACAAAGCTAATAACATATTATTTACAAGGAACATGATTTTTTTTTACAATTGCGATTTGTAGAAATGTGTAAACAAATTCAACGTGGATATAAAACCCAAAGGACATGAATTTAGAACAAGATAGGCACATCATATTAAACAAAAGTGATTTTACATTGCACATAAATACAACTTATAAACTGCTTCTAATTACTTTACAGGGCTTAAATTCTTATATATCACCTTGATGGCTATATTTTTGTTGCAAAGATAATGATTATAAGTACATATATATAAATTATACAAAAAGATAATGATTTTAGAATATATCAGTATAAATTATGAAACAATTGAGATAGACAAATTTTTGCAGTAAAATTTCTTATAAGAGAAAACTATAAGAAATTTGAAATTGGAAAACCACAAAGTAATTTTTTGCTCCGTAATTTTCGTTATTTTTATAAAGTACTGTAGTAATAACTGGATTTGGTATATAATTAATTTTTATATGATTTAATCAATTTTTATTATAATCAGTTTTGAGGTAGAAATACATTCATCAGATATAAATTCTTAATTTATATATATTGATTGTATGTATACATATATGTGCTGTTTATATACACTGGGTGTTTAAAATGCAAAACTTTCCAATTTATTCAGATGTATTTTGTATGAGTATACTTACTTAAATATACTTTTGATAAATTAATTGATACTGGTTTAAGAACTATTAATTAACCAAAACTAATTTGATATTAAATATTCTATAACGAAAATGTTTAATAATTTAGAAATTTATATAATTAGAAAAATATATTATTTATCTAAATCAGAGCATAAGAAATTTTTCGATAAAATATTTTAATTAAATATAGCCAAATATAAATAAACTAATATAAATTGACAACAAACTCTATAAACAAATATAATCGTAAGTTATAAACTACATATAAAATTTAATGCATCTAGATTTAGCTTATAATAACTTAAAAAGGTATGATCGTTTATTAAAACTAATATTTGGTATATTGCTTATGTAAATTATAAGTGAAATTTTTGAGTAATACTTGATGAATATTAACATTTTTCCTAACCAATTAAATTAATAAGGTTCTAATTGTTGAATTATGTTAATTTAACAAAATTTAGGATATAAAGTATAAAAGATAAAATAATTTTATAACAATTTTCTTGACTAAAAAATTTAATTTTCGTTTTTCGACAAGAAATAGACATATTATTTTATAAAAATATAGGTGTATAAATATTTGCTTTTGATTTATTACAAAAAGTCAATAGTTAATTATTTTCATTTTGTTTAACTATAAATCATTATTTGAAATAATTTGATCTTCCCTTATATATTTTGTAGTGAGTAATGGGTAAATAAATATATCGTATAATTTTTATTCTGTATTTTTTTACACCCAGTGTATGGAGACCATCAGGTTAAATTATTGAATGATAAAAATATTTTCTAGAGCATTTGACAATTTTTCTTCTATATCTTTTTGAATTTGATATTTTTCAAAATTATGTAATGTCTTTTATTACATGATATAATCAATAAAAACGTAGTTTAATAATTTATTTGAAATAATCATCAATTTAAATACTCATATTTGGAAAGTTTAATTTTATAAATTTTTTAAATTTAGGTAAGAAAATATTTTAAGAAAAAAGATAACGATTTAAATATTAGAGAAAATCTAATTTATAAGAAGTATGTATTTGTTACAAAGACATTTTTCTAATAACATAAAGACGTAATTATATATATGATAAACGATAAAAAGGGTGAAATTTAACAATTATTTATAACTTAGACTGCTGCATGTATTTTCAAAATTGAGATTACCTTTTACACTATCCTCACGTTATCCTCAGAATGTATAATACTCATGTAATTTCAATCACTATTAATGCCTCACATAATTAGAGAGATTTATGAACATATGTACATTACACGAAAGGCAGCTCGGCACATGGACATGTTATATGAAACGGTATCGAATTATAGCATCTTTACAGAGAATATAGAGATAGCTATATTCGTTGTTGGATACATACTATAGGTATATGTAAGCATATGTAAATGGACGATTATGCCTCTCCTTTGGTTAATTCGAGATAAGTCTATGCAGAGAAACAGGAAACTTCTGAAATTCTGTTTCTCCTACCAAAAGATGCTGCCAAAAGAAGACAAGTATTCGAATATTTTTCTTAAATCCAAACAAATCGTGAATCAACGAGACGGAAACAGTGGTGGAAAGATGATGTAAGTTATAAATTGCGCTGTAAAAGGTGCAAGAAATAAAACTCTTAACACTGTACAATTGTCTTTGAATTTTCTTACTGTAACGAGTATATCGACTGACAGATTTTTGTCAGTTAAATGTGTTTCGTTATGAATATTCAAAGCTGGGAAAATTCTGCGATATTTAAATACCGTTCATTTATTATTTTCCAGAAATGCTTCTTTAATCAAATATACGTTCATGTTTTGTGTACCAAAAAATATCAGTGATTCTTTATGTGATATTCGTATATGCTTTGTTGAATGTAATCCAATGATTATGATACTTACAATACTTGTTAGTTAGATATTTAATAATTATGATCATACTATTTTCGGCTATTAAAAATTCTAATATATATTATTAATATTAGAATTTTAATATTAGAATAATTCTAAAAATTTTATTAATAATTTTAAACATAAACAAAAGTTGTGTGTTGTATAATATTTTAATGATCTGAAAAGAAAATATATTATTTCTATATAATTAATATTAATACACTTCGTAAAGAATATACTGTAATAATCATGTACTTGTTTTAAAAAATATTTTAGGCTTGCTTTGAAATATATTAATTATTGTTTTCAAATATATAATACATTTAATACATATATTTCGACAAAACATATACTTCACACATATCAACAATTAATTTGAAAATCTTGATTTATAATTTTGATTTAATTTCGATGAAATTTTAATTGATATTGTTTCAGTCTTTAATATGAATTTTATTAAAAAGTTTATTTGTAGTATAACTAAATTTTTATCCAAATTTTAAGTATCCTTGATTTTTTATTTATGATAAAATATCTTTTTAATAGTATTATTACATATTCCAGTTTTTATCAATTCTTATATAGTTCCTATACTTGTGTATTAAATATTTTAAATAAATAAAGTGTAATAATAAAAAGTAAAATATGCCGAAGTTGATCAGAAATTATATCACAGTATTGTCGATAATGATATTAAATGTATTTATTTATTTATTTTGTTTTTATAAAATAAATAAATTTAATTAGCTTTCTACTTCCAACGACAATGAAAAAATAAAAATTTCTATAAAATATTTTTTATAACATATTTATTCATTTAATTTTCTATAAGATTTTGTTTAACCTGAAAATTATTTTTTACGTTTTACAACATTCATCTTTTACATTTTATTTAAAACATTTTATCTGTATTTTTAGATTCTTTGTTATTATGTGCGATACAATAATATTTTTGCATATGTCATGTCAAATGTTTCGTAATGTATATAAATAAAAAAAGAATATGTGGTATTTCTTTTCAGTGTTTTCACGTGAATTCTCTTTTTGCGAATGTTACAAAATATTCTGTCTCATATTACGTTGGATTAAATGTACCAGTTTTAGGGGATCAAATTTTCAGCACTGTTGTTCACAGTACAAAGGACACGGACAAACGATTTACTGGTATTTTTATCGTGTCACATGCCCCGTAGATTGCTGTTGACCCATGATATTTATTAAAACTATAACTTTCGTTAAATAACCCGATATGTTAGACGACTTTAATATTAGAAACTTTTATAATTAATTCATAGAAAATTAATTAGAAGAGGAAGAATAATTAAATAAACGTTATTTTTAGGTTGCACAATCTTTGTGATAAATTGATTTCCTTCAGTTTCGTTTATACAGGATTATTGAGGTAAGACTAAGAAAATTAAATAATCTGAAACATTAGATATCACGTAAAAACGATATTGTAGTTTACTATAGTTGCTTTTTACAGTTTATTATGCTATAGAAAATTTTTTGATAATTTAATATTGTATTGTAAATATTTTCGTGTGATACAGTCGTAATAAAAGAAACAAAATTTTTCTATGTTATTTATTTACTAATTATTTATTTAATGGTAACTTTATGTATAATATTTTTCATTTAGTAATAATAAAATGAAAATGTCAAATATTATATGTGAAGGGCTTTCGTTAAACAGAAAATAACACTTATTATGTTTTTACATAAAATAGAATTAAGGTTATTACAATTTTCTTGTATTCTTCTTGTTTCGATATTTTATTATAGTAAATGGAAAAAGAAAGAAAATGGAACTGCAATATTTTTGTGTGCCGTTGTTTACTATAATCGTAATTTCCGTTCTACTTTCGATATTTTATTGAAATATTTGGAGTATCAAAAATATTATTTGATTTAGTAGAATAGTTATTGCAATTTATACTTATGAAGGGAAGTAATATTTTTTGGAGGATTTTAGCTATTACAAGTTCAAGTTTACAAGTTTCCTTATTATTATTATTATATTAGCTTATTATGAATTTAATTTAAAAAAAAGTATAAATGCAAGTTGCAAAAGAATTAATTTTTTTCTTTTTTTATTTATTTATTTATTGTTATTAACTTTATTGGGAAATTAAGTTGAATATACACAGGATAGAAATTTTTTTAGCTAAAAAGTAATAAAGTTTGCTATTGCTCGTCTAGAAGATTTTTAAGGTAAGTTTCGTTAAATTTTCTTTCATATTAATTGACAAATTATTATTATTATAATGTTCTATATAGAGGTATAATTAGTTATAAAATTGAGTTTCAAAATACTATATTTAATTATGTAAAAATACTACTCTTATGTTGAAATTTTTAAGTTAGTGTGACAAAAGTTGGAAGAATTTCCAATTTCCATTTAATTTTATTAAAAAATTATAATTTCCTCCCCAAAAAGTTCACAGAGTTATTAATTTTTTACTGTTTTTTAATTTTATTCCCATTCTCGAATTTTTGATATTTTTTGATATAAATAATTTTGAAATTTACATGTAATATGAAAAAATTTTAAGAAAAATACTATCAAAAAAATCTTATTTGTTATGTTATCTTATCTTTTTAACTCTGAGACGTATTATCATCTCATTTTCTTGAACCAAAGTTTCTCCAAAGTTTTGCAAAAATAGATCTTTAAACTGGTTAAATTTTCTTACTAGAAAGCTATTCGTATAATACATTATTTCGTAAATTTGTTAAATTCCCTATTTTTCATATATTTAAGAAAATATTTTTATATTTTATATTTTTATATATTAATATTTTTAAGGAAATATATGTTATTTACAGAAACAGTTAACGATACAAATTTTGCGTATAAAAAGTTACTATCTTCAAGCGTTACTCTATTTAATCAAAGTTAAAAATGGAGGGTATAATTAGACGTGAATAGATTCATATTATGATGTTTCACGTATCTGACACTGGATGACTTGGTAATAAATCGTTCTCTAGTACTGAATATATTTACTTTATTTACAAATTAGTTACTAGAAAATTACAAATAATTTTGTATTCGAACGTAAAAAAGTATTTTAAGAGGTTTATTATAACATTTTGGTTTGAAAAGAGATAATAAAACCATATTGAATGTATTTTTCATAAGATATAAGTGATATTCGGTAAAACTTGAACAAGTAACGTAGTCCAATTAATTTGTTAGTATGAAATAAACAACTATTTATCGAACAATTATTTACTCTCTTATATAAAGAAACATTACATACACTCGTATTTCCTTATGACATATATATATTAAATTTACATTCTATTAATTTTTAGGTAACATTTTTTACACTTTAATTGTTATTGAGTATACCAACTTCTAATAAGAATTAGCAGGAAAGATATTTATTTATATAAATTTAATAATTTAGTAAATAATTATGTAAATATATTTTTTAAAGCTACCATAAAATATCCGATAAATTTATTCAGTTCGAATATTTTAAAAATACATATCAACGATATTGTTCAAATATTAAAGTATTTAGTTTTGATTTATGAATTAAATAAAAAAATTTATATTTTAATATTTCATTTGCAACATCGATATTTCATTTACAATATTAATAATATAAAAATTATAACAGTAAATAAAAGCTTCTTCAAGGTTATCGAGGTGGGTAGTAATACCGTAATAATTATTAATTAAATAAAAAAATTTGTATTTTAATATTTCATTTACAATTTTGATATTGCATTTATAATGTTAACAATATAAAAATTATAACAATAAATAAGGTTCGTTAAAGTTATCAAGGTAGATATTAATACAGTAATAATTATTCCATTCGATTTTTCATCTAACGATATTAATCTAAACGATAAACGCGCATGCGTGGTGCGAGTATCGTATAACACGCTTTCATGATACGTAGAAGTTATTATTCTTAAACTAAGTTATTTCAAATAACTTCGAAATCAAATTGATAATTCGCGAATAAAAAGTCATATCTTCAGAATAAAATAACCTTTCGATATATCACAACTATAATCGTAAATAACATTTTCTTTACTCGTTAAAATCAACATGTTCCAGCTATGTAAATTCATTACTCGAGTTCAGGCATATTTGCAAAGCTTCATACTTTATGCTTTTCACTTTCAGGATAGTTACACTCTTCCACGGTACGATAAATTGGTTGCGAACATTCATAATACTAAGGAATGATAAAGCGCAAAAGTTTCACTCCATCAACCCTCCAGCAGATGGCGCTTTATCAACCTGTTCCCAGGTGAACGGAGTCAGTGCGCATGTGCGTCGACCTATTGCTTTGGTCGAGCGGTGCTTAAGCCTCTGCCAGTAGTGGTGCGGCGGCCACAGCGAGGGCTGGTGCTTTTCGTGGTGTTCGCGACGACAAAACCGGTAAGCACCTTTTCATCCTCTTTTAGATTTTCGATTCGTCCTGCAGTCGCTTTAGTTTGTATTCTAATCGCTTGTCCCGCCTTTTTCTTTCTTTACTTACATTCACTGTTTCAAAGTAAAGTACATAGTCCGAACTTTGGCGGGATAAGGATGCTGCGTGCGCGATTGTTATTATGAGAAATTCAGGATTGTTCTTTTTTTTGAGACTCCCTTGGCTCGATAAAACCCCCCTCCGCCATTTTGACTCGTCCTTACCGATCGATAGGAAGAAGATAATTGGTGGTATTACCGACGCAGTGATTATTTCTTGACCGCGATGAATTAAAAAAATAATTATTATCGCTTATCGATAGACAGGTGGCGCTTGGGTTTTTTCCTCAACGGTTGCATCTTTATCCTCCCTCTTTGTTCTCTCTCTCGTCCTGGTCCGTGATTTAAATACGATAGTCTTTGTTCACCGCTTCGGTTGTTTGCTTTTAATTATTATTTAATTAATTTCACACAAGTCTAAAAAATATTAAGATTTATATTAGATTCGATACTCAACCTTTTTATAGTTTCTATAATTTCTAGAAATATATTTAACTTAAACTTTTAACCAATTGTTTTAAAAATGATACTGGCTAATATTTTCTGTTACTACGTATCGATTAATAATTCAGGCAATTTTTTATAACTAACTGCAATGTAACAAATATTTGTTATAACCATGCTTAGAAATTTATTTAAATCAAAGGTTTATTCAAAATTCGTAAATAATAATTTTTGATAGGGATTCGTTTGCGTTTCTTTTTGACGATATTCATAGTTAATAGGTATAGTCCCTGTACCATTGTTATTGATTTCAGTATACAGTAGTAATTTGCTTATTAATGTGGGCTATTTTAGTGGAAACCTAAGTTTTTGGTTCACGCAGTAAATAGAAATATTGTAAAGGTTTCCTCTACCTTTACCTTTGGATATAGTAATTTACCGTGTACAAATAGTATACGCGACGATTAATATCTTATGTAGCAATTAACTTTGAATAAAAATTTATAGGAATTCTATATTTTTATTTAAAGTTTATAGCAATTATCGTGGTAAATACTAAATACTAATAACTACTATAACTTAACTACTAACACATTATTCTAAAAATAAAAAATGTTACAAGTTATTTTTAAATTATTATTTATGGTATGCATAATAAATATTAGAAATAGCTTAAAAATTTTTATTTGTAGTACACACAACAAATATTACGTATTACTACCAAATTATTATTTTCAATATACGATAACAATTATACAGTATAATGGTGTAAAGAATATGTTATATATATAGCTTTTAATTATTTATGATACGATAATACACAGTATTAGTTACACGTAGTTATTGCAACAATTATAATATTCTGTATAAAAGTTGCAGACTATTTTTAAATTGTTATATATAATATACAAGAGAAATTGTATATTATATATATTTTTAGTGATATATGAATATATAAATTTATAAATATATATTATGTAGTATATTATGTTTACAATTTTTAATGTCATTATTTTTAAACATTTTCTTTTACACTTGCATGAAGTAGCACAGTACATAAATGATTAATACTTTGAAATTGTACCCAGGTAATATAAATATACATTATGTAGAATTTTTTCACGTGATTATTTACAGATTCTTTTCTTCTATGTTTGTTTAAACTGTTTTTAGAGAGAGAGAGAGAGAGAGAGAGAGAGAGAGAGAGAGAGAGAGAGAGAGAGAGAGAGAGAGAGATAATGATCCTCGTATCTTCAGTTAGTTTGTGTCTATCTTTTTCTTCTTCTCTTTCTCTTTAGTTATAAATCAGAATGTGCGTTTCCGTGTGAAACCAAGAGACAATTGTTTTCAGGTCTTGTGCATATATTTTTACAAGAATATTATATATTTTGCACATAAGCTTGAAAAATTAATTAAATAATTACGTAATAAGAAATTTTTAATGTTTCAAACATTTTGATATATGTTTTATAGTTGTACTTGATATCGAATAGCGTAATTTATTCATTCTGTATGTAATTTTTGAAAGAATTTTTTTAATACAGAATGAATAAAACTACAATATTTTATTACTGGATGTAGAAAATGTTTGCTATAAAAATTATTTATTTTTAATAGTTAATGGTGGGAAATATATATTTTATTAAATGAAGAATAAATTATAAGATAAAACGATTATATAGTGTATACTATGGTATATACTATAGTAGTATATAATGTATAATCGGTTATTTCTGTTAATGTATACTGTATAATTATTTTTCTTTTATTTGCATCGACTTATGCTCTTCAGATCTTGTTAAAATGTAAAAAAATATTATCCAACCATAGTTGACCATAAATTAATCATAAACTTATAAGCGAAGTAAAATATATTTCCAACATAAATAAATAATAACTATTGCTTTTATTTTAATTTCCTTTAAAGCTCTACGAGAGAAAAATTAGATAAAATTTATTTCTAGCACAAATAAATAATAGCTATTGTTTTTCTTTTAATTTTCCTTAAACAATCTTCTTTACGAGAGAACAAATCAAACGGTGTAAAATATAATAAAATAAATGAATGTGAAATATAAATTAATACAAAAATCTAATAATCGTCATAAAATATAGCAATAAAATAAAATAAATATTTGTATCAAAACAACATATGGAAAAATAATCTTGAAGGAGTAATTAATTTAAGTTGTACTTTATTGTCGCATAATTCATTCTTTTTTTGAGTTTTCTTGCTTAATATCTCTCTATGCTTTGGTTTCTTCTTGTACAAACAATCCTGTATTTTATACTATTGACATATTTTTGTTACTAAACGGATTGGACTTGAGAATAAATTTTTGATTACAGTAATTATATACAAGGTACATTTATGTTCAGTAAAAAGTTCATATACCATCACAGTCAATATTGACAACGCAATTTTTATTTTATTAAGGTATAAAAGCATAAAAACACGAAGCACGATTTATCGTTCAATACACTTTCCATCGTTACGTATGGTACAGTAGAAATTCAACGAGATTTATGTCCAATGTGCCTGGTCGTGTATGCACAGCTTTTTATGGATTTCATTTTATTCCACGTTTAATATGTTTTCTCCATATCTGTTTTTATATCCATCTATTCAATACTGTATTTCATGTAATCTATCTCTATATCTATTTTCTACATTTTTCTATTTCTTCATTATTCTTCACTATTTATTTCCTCGTGGTTTTCTTTTTCTTTTCTCTTTTGGTAAAAATCAATTAATTTGTTAGCTTTCAGAATTACCTGTTTACGTCTGCTAGATATTTTATTTTAAGAATTTGACTAATTTATTTGTTCAATTAAGAATATTTCATTGCATATTGTAATTATAGTAGAAGTATAGTAGAAGCCTTTCTTTTAATATATCATATTTATTATACTAAAAATTCAAATTTAATATGGTTAAAAATTTCTTACAAATATTTACTTACGATTTGTTTTCTCATTCCATATTTTTCGAAAAGGATGAAATCAGAATTTTTTCAATATTTTATTATACTTTCTAAAATTTTTTGTTTATTGAAAATTTTATTATTTGACAAATTTTATATAATATATAAATAACTAACAAAAATATAACTAATAAATAATCAATCAAAAATTAAGGAAATATCAGTGATCAAGAATAATTTTGGTTACGAATTAATTAATTTTAGCATTTTTAATTTATCCGTTTAAACCAGTGAAATACTGTATTAATTTATTCATTAACAATAGCTTTTATCTTTGATTAATTTACGGTACATTTGAATTAGCAGTAATGAGATTCGCTCGAATTATAATTCATCAGATTTTGTGATTCATGGGATTAGATTTTTCAAGCAACTGTCATTACAGAAAATAAAATCATTCACTGTGTATTTTCTTCATTTTCCAAAAGTCAAATAAACGTTTTTATATTAATAAATATTATCTGATATTAAATAATTATTCTAAATAATCACTCATAATACATAGTAATAAATACTAATTTCAATTTCTATAATAAGCTTATCTAAATTCATAATTTTATTTTCCAATTATTTTCAAATATACCAATTACAGGAAATAAATAAATAAAGCGATAAATACAATTTTTATAAATATCATAATACAAATAAACATCTAATTTTAAAGTTCTATCGTAATCTTGAAAGATACAATTTATTACTAATTTCAGTTTTGTAGTACAAATTCTCTCTTCAATAATCCCTTCTGCATCAACAAATTTTGCAACTTTTAATTCGCTGTAATTTTAAAAAAATGGAATTCACCCGGAATTCGGTGAAGAAACTTTATTATAATTATCCAAACAAAGGATATATTAGGGCAATTACTCAATTAGCATCCCAGCGTGTAATTCGAGTATGGCAAATGCAATTTCTGGCGAATTTGCATACGCTTTTAAACTTTTCCCATTAGTTCGAACTTGCGATCGAGACAATTTTCAAGCTACCACTAATGCACACATAGAGCGTTATGTCAACATACTACGTGATTCATTCGTACGGCTCCTGTGCCGGGAAGAAGGAAACGCGGAAGGGTGCTGGAAGAGCATAAGGGAAATTGGATAGTTTATGGTCAGACGCGTTGGGAACAAACACCCCTGGTACCTGCAACTTTATCTCCTAAGAACACACGAATGTAATATATCCTAAACATATTTCCAAACGAAAGATATTTAACTTCACGATGTGCTATCTTAACGAAAAATTTTTCACACGAAATGACGATTTTGTCGTATTAAAAACTTACCGGGAAGCAATCTGTTGTTCGTGGTGGATGAAATTTTAATAACACTAAGAACAATTCTTTATTTACTTACAAAGATTATCAAACACAAATATTAACCCTTTGCACTCGACGATTTTTCGGCTAGAGAGGAGTAGAAATTCAAAGATTCTCTACTAAAAAACTGACGATACTTTTTTCAGCAGTAAATAAAGAATTATATAATAACAGAATTGTAGAATTATTTGATTTCGATACCTCGCACACTGTTACATTACATTAAATTTGATATATTAATTAATATCGATCTTGCAAATTTTATGAAATGCTGACTGAAGCTCACCTCACGAGTGCAAAGGGTTAAGTTTAAACATAATTAATTTATTACAATCACATGCTCACACCTTTTCTCACCATTAAAACTTAATTGCAACTGACCTATGCCAAATCACTCTTGTTTTGTTCTTTCTTCTTTCATACATTACATTGACATACACAATTCACACAATACCTCAATCAATTACACGCATACTCATTTACCACATAACCTGGATTCATTAGATATTGCCATCCTATGCATACTTGTTCAACTCATCCCTTTTTTACTTAAAATAATTTCGAATTTTATATTTAAATTTTAAATTATATCAATCTAATATTAACACTACAAATTTTTAAATTTACCGCGTATATTTTAATCCGTGATACTGTTTAAGATAATAATTCTAAGTTGCAACTACTTTTTTAAATTTACCGCGCATATTTTAATCCGTGATACTGTTTAAGATAATAATTCTAAGTTGCAACTACCATAATACTTTTGTAGAATGATATGATATGTGTATATTTTGTAGAATTTTGTAGTATGATAAAAAATAGAAATCATTAAAATAATAAGGAATACAGATATCAATCATAATAAATAAATTGAAAAATAATTTTGATCCTATATCTAGGATGCCATCCTATGCATACTTGTTCCACTCGTCCCTTTCTTACATACATCGCTACTTTATTATATCAACACATATATATTCAAAAATATATGTAACCATTACCACATCTCTGGCATACATCTCGATCTTGCATTCTTTGCATTCCAATGCAGATTTGTTGCAGTGAATTGTACACTGTGAAAGAAGAAGAAAGAATTCTAATTACTCACAAATTATATTAAGGGGTCATAAATAGCGGTAATAAATCATAGATAGCCGATAAACTTTTCTTATACGAACTGTTTCTCTCCCAAAGGGTTCACCTAACAGACCGATATCGCTTCTACCTATTGGATTACACTGAAGACTGACTGATAAATCGCCCAGTTCACGTACTGTGCGTTGCAGACAAGAAGTCCACTGAGCAAAACGTACGATCCAATCCCCACCAAACCTCACTAACTCACCCATTCTAACGCCGTCGTAGAAGCAGCATAAACGCGTTTTTCTTATTGGTCGATACATACAGCTACACGGCAGTTATCACACTAATAAAATGAATCTTTTTTCTTCTTTCGTGATAAACAAACTATATAAACAAACTTTCCCGAGTAATTTGTAAGCTTTTTCATTCGACAAATGTAGCGTAGTCTTGCAACAGATAGTGATACAATCAGGGCCGACGTGACCTTTTGCGGGACTTATATATTTCGAAATAATTAATATTAAAGATTCTAATGTCGTGTTCTTTGTATTGGAAATTAAAAATTTATCCAGATGTTTCAAATTTTATTTTACACGATGTATAAGGTATCAGGTTCGCGATAAAGAATCCACCTTGTATTTCGAAATAATTAATATCGCCGATGTTATTTTTTTTAATTCAAATTTAGTTTGTTAAATACAATTTTTTTCATTTCAACAATACAGTTATATATAGTCTACACATAATTGACTGTCCTGTAATATATACGTAATAGTCATCACATTATGCGATAAAATTATAAAATTCAAACTCGGCCATTTTGTATCATCGTTTATCGAGATGCTGTGGAAAATCGTCGTCAATGAAATATTTGGAATAATCAATTACGAATCTTCTTCCAAGGTAAATCTAATTATTTATGCCTACACACGTCCGACATTCGAATGCGTGTTTACCTAATCACCTTCTTCGTTGAAACCCGAATAATTCTCTATTTCAAATTCAAAATCAGAATTAACATCACAAATTTTGGGGAAAGTAGGATTAAGAGATTATTCTCTTTCCTGAATAATAACAATAACAATCGACAAAGAAAGTAATTTCCAATTTCTATATAAACTATAAAATGATAAAATTTTATATATATTTTATAGTCTGTAAGAGATAAGGCTTATAGACTATAAAGTGAGGAAATGTGATCCTAAAATTCGAAATGTCCCAAAAAGATCCGAAAATTATAAATGTCCCAAAAAGAAATGATAATAATAAAAGACTAATCTTTATTAACTATCAGAAATAAAAATATTTGACTTATCTCTTTCACAGAATTATTTTGTTAGATTAATATTATAAATTATATATTATATATGTCCCAAAAAGAAATGATAAAAATAAAAGACTAATCTTTATTAACTATCAGAAATAAAAATATTTGACTTATCTCTTTCACAGAATTATTTTGTTAGATTTATCCTGTTTCTAAGTAGGTAATATTTTATGATATTCCCTATTATAACAGAGTCAATTTCTTCGATATTTCTCCTCCCACAGAGATGTTTCGGAATAGTACAATAACAGCCGTGTCATTCGACTTAACTAAAAGTCACTGTTCATCGGTGGAAACTTCACCCTATTCCAAACTGTAACACGCGTCAACCCCATAATCCAGCCGTCCAACTTTCGATGACAGTAGAATCGACGCGTCGTAAACTCGTTTCGAAGTACTTCGTCTTAAAATGGCTAAGGATGAAGGCGGCGTGGCTGAGGTAATGAAGCGGTGAAGTGCTTTTCCTCGGCCCTGGAAAATATTTATCACGTTCTAGACGTTCGTTCCGCTTCGCGCCGCATCGTCCTCGCCTTTAGCGATGCTCTATACAATTTACCTCAGAAATATAGACAAGAGGTGATAAAGGGTAATGAAAGGAACATTTTTTGTCCAATAAACATACCTTCGATCTCGTTTTATTTGTTAATTATGAAGCTTTAAAGACCAAGATTTTAGGCGCCTGACGTTGAGCAACCCGACACGCATTGATGCGTTGCGTGTGGCTTCCATAAGGCAGCGTTCACAATGGGTAACTTCTGATTGATTTTCGTTTTCAAACTCTGGTTTCATTATTTCGTTATTAATATATTTAGGGTCGTAATTGGAAGCGATCGACTGGGATAATATTGCAGTTCTTCACGGAACAAAATAAGTTTTATTAATAGAAATTCTATTAATATAATAGAATAATAACTATGCAACGCTTATCCCAACTGATCACGAGCTCACTCGAACTTTTACTCTCACGCTCTAACTATTGATTTCTAAGACTGATTTCTACAAACGACAACTTTTAGACCGATTGATTTCTGATTTTAAACTGACTTCTACGATTGACTCTCTATACTTTGAATTCTAAAAACACTGGCTTCCCAAAACTGACCTATTCGCATCCTTGTAGCTTTATTTTAACCTTACACTCTGCCTTCTTTCATACTCAGGCTTTCTTCCTCAAACACGCATTTCCTTCGCGACCTCGCTGGGCCAGGTACTTCAAACACTCAGGACGCATTCGTAAATTTTCACTCGTTTTTCGCATTCCACTTTATCATAAATATAAATAAATATACATATTACAATCAATTTTCTTGCACGCGGTTAGGACTTCGTCCTATGTTCCAAACACTCTTAACCCTTTGCACTCCTTTGTCGATTGTGTCTCGACATCAGTTTTTATCATAGGAACTCCTATGTCGAATTACACTCCACGTATTTTGATTCCTTATTTACTGGATAAGTAGACAGAAAATAACTACTTGAATTACTTAAATTCGAAATATAAATTGTAACAATGTTTAAGAGCTATAGTTAGTGTAATTAATAATCAAAATTCTTTACAATAAGTAGCAGTCGAGGAACTGTTTTGTGAAGTAAATTTCAAACGAAATAGTTAAAACAGTAGAGAATTATTGGCAACAATATTGAAAAATAATTCGGAGTGCAAAGAGTTAACATTCTTTATGCTACGCATATTATACATGGAATTATTGATTTATTTATTAACAATGGAAATATTGCTCGATAATTTAGGTAACTAGGTATGTATATACGTGTCCTATAAAATTTAAGATACGCAAAACAAAAATATATAAACAACAACACGAATAGTTTATACTTGTTCCTATTGTAAAGGTGCAAATTTATTAAAAAATTTGTGAGGTTACTTTGATTCGTAAATACTATTTAATACTCTGTTTTTACAATATTTATTCGCTATCATTTTTATGTTATGAGAGACTTATGTTATGAGAGAATTATTTTAAAAATGTTATTATTAAAAATTCGAAATAGATTTGTTATTAATCGAACATTACTAATCAGATATTATTTTATAATAACTACAAACGTTAATTATTATATTCGTATTGGTGTATTTATAAAGTAAAGTAACTGTTTATAACGAAGTACCGGAATAAATATAACGTGAACAATTTATAAATGATGTTTATTGAAAAATAAATTACATTCACCTTTAATTGGATAATACTAACCCTCTGATTATTCATAATTTTATAGTTTACTCGTACAAACGTACAACAAATTGTTGAATTTTCGAATTGATACTTAAAAGTATCACTTATGTTTCATAGTATTATAAAACAACGTAGGATAATTTCAAAGTATTATAGAATTCAATTTACCTTATGCAGATTTGAGGCAACTTGCAAGTATTCATTTTCTTTTCTTTCCTTTTTTTTTTCTTTTTTTTTTGGGAAGTATTCATCAGTTAAGGGAAACTTTCTAGCGATTTTCCAACCTATTTGCAGTATACTTGATTCCATCTCTAGCAAGCGTGATTGTACCCTGTTTACACGATCAACTACAGTTGGAACCGATAGGTTGTTCGATCAAAAATAGATAAATGGTCAACTTCCAGTTGAACGACTAGAAATTGTTTCCACTTGATTGGCATAGTGTTTACACGGCGACTTTGAGCGACTTGAGGTCGATCGGCTTGTCGTCCGACCAAAAGTTGTCGAATGCAAACATGACTTAAGGTTCGATTGAAAACTTTGATCTGGGGGATTGTGTGCTGTTTGAAACGGTGATTGTGGAGTTTCGTTTTTAGCTTTGGCTTTCAGATTATGTTTGGCAACTGTGTAGGGATTATGCTCAAACAATTGAGTACTCGATGAGACGTATCGAACGATACAGTAATTTTAGATACAGTAGATTACCCTAATTCATAAATTTACGAGATCAGATATATTTGATTGGCTCAACGAATACTCGATTAATTCAAAGATACACGTAAAGTTATTTATTTATTCTAATAATAATAAATAATAATAAAATATTCTAATAATAATAATAAAGTTATTTATTCTGGTATCAAATGAAATAGGAGTATTAAATAAATTACGAATAAAAGAGACTAATATTATATAAGTAAATTGTAAATAAAATGATGTATCTGCTTGTTTACTCTGTTCAACACGAATTTTAATCTGTGATTTGTTCTATCATCCTCAGTTTCCGAAAAATGTGAGTTTTTCTAAAAGAGCTCGATTGTTGGCTAAAATGAAGTACTATATAAAAAGTAAGAAGGTTAGAAGGTTCATTTTCGTCTTAAAAGTTATGCGAGAGTATCTCGAGTTTATCAATGTCCATAATTATAATTATTTGTGTTCCTGAAGAACTATAATTGGTCATGGAAGTTTAAAAATAAGGCGCTAAGCCTATTTTCTACGCACTATTCTTGCATTTTTACGAAAAGTTCTTTATCTCACACGAATTTGCTATATAATAGCGTATTCTGTAGGCTTTTCTGAAGAAAAAGCCATCCAGGAACTATATCAGAATGCTATTCAATATTCACAGAACGGTAAAATATATATCGGCAACCCGTGAGCGGAATTTTGCCGCCATTGTTCACACATCTAGCTTCGTCAGGGCTGTAGTCACGTGTAATCGACACCAAAATCATCGTCCAGTTGATCTCATTCTTTTATATATAATAGGATTGGAATGAGGACGGCCCTGAAAGAATGTCAAGAGTGTTTGGACTTAGAACGAAAGTGACCGCGTGCAAGAGGATTGACTGCAAAGAATATTTATGGTAGAGTCGAGTGAAAGTTTAGGGATGCGTTCACAGTGGTTAAAGTACCTGGCCCAACGAGGTTGCTTGGAAAAGTGCATGATTGGGAAAGAAAGCCTTGGTATGAAAGAGGACATAATGAATGGTTTAAATAATGAATGGTGTAAGGGCGCGGGCGAGTCAGTCTTGAAGAGTCCAAAAAATTCTGTTTTCAGTCTAAGAGTTGTCAGTAAAAGACAGTGTGTCAAAGTCTAAAGTCAGTCAGAAAGATCAGAAGAACGTGCCCATAGCGAATCTCGCTTGTTTCATAGCCAGCCGCCGTCATTCTATTTATAAACTTATTTTATTCTATTAAAAAGCCAACAATACTATCTTAAGTCAATCCACCCAAATACTGTTTGA
Organism: Eufriesea mexicana; assembly: GCF_001483705.2. Taxonomy (NCBI): domain Eukaryota; kingdom Metazoa; phylum Arthropoda; class Insecta; order Hymenoptera; family Apidae; genus Eufriesea; species Eufriesea mexicana. The sequence continues at coordinate 886,367 of NW_016908274.1, read as the reverse complement.
TCTGGGGGATTGTGTGCTGTTTGAAACGGTGATTGTGGAGTTTCGTTTTTAGCTTTGGCTTTCAGATTATGTTTGGCAACTGTGTAGGGATTATGCTCAAACAATTGAGTACTCGATGAGACGTATCGAACGATACAGTAATTTTAGATACAGTAGATTACCCTAATTCATAAATTTACGAGATCAGATATATTTGATTGGCTCAACGAATACTCGGTTAATTCAAAGATACACGTAAAGTTATTTATTTATTCTAATAATAATAAATAATAATAAAATATTCTAATAATAATAATAAAGTTATTTATTCTGGTATCAAATGAAATAGGAGTATTAAATAAATTACGAATAAAAGAGACTAATATTATATAAGTAAATTGTAAATAAAATGATGTATCTGCTTGTTTACTCTGTTCAACACGAATTTTAATCTGTGATTTGTTCTATCATCCTCAGTTTCCGAAAAATGTGAGTTTTTCTAAAAGAGCTCGATTGTTGGCTAAAATGAAGTACTATATAAAAAGTAAGAAGGTTAGAAGGTTCATTTTCGTCTTAAAAGTTATGCGAGAGTATCTCGAGTTTATCAATGTCCATAATTATAATTATTTGTGTTCCTGAAGAACTATAATTGGTCATGGAAGTTTAAAAATAAGGCGCTAAGCCTATTTTCTACGCACTATTCTTGCATTTTTACGAAAAGTTCTTTATCTCACACGAATTTGCTATATAATAGCGTATTCTGTAGGCTTTTCTGAAGAAAAAGCCATCCAGGAACTATATCAGAATGCTATTCAATATTCACAGAACGGTAAAATATATATCGGCAACCCGTGAGCGGAATTTTGCCGCCATTGTTCACACATCTAGCTTCGTCAGGGCTGTAGTCACGTGTAATCGACACCAAAATCATCGTCCAGTTGATCTCATTCTTTTATATATAATAGGATTGGAATGAGGACGGCCCTGAAAGAATGTCAAGAGTGTTTGGACTTAGAACGAAAGTGACCGCGTGCAAGAGGATTGACTGCAAAGAATATTTATGGTAGAGTCGAGTGAAAGTTTAGGGATGCGTTCACAGTGGTTAAAGTACCTGGCCCAACGAGGTTGCTTGGAAAAGTGCATGATTGGGAAAGAAAGCCTTGGTATGAAAGAGGACATAATGAATGGTTTAAATAATGAATGGTGTAAGGGCGCGGGCGAGTCAGTCTTGAAGAGTCCAAAAAATTCTGTTTTCAGTCTAAGAGTTGTCAGTAAAAGACAGTGTGTCAAAGTCTAAAGTCAGTCAGAAAGATCAGAAGAACGTGCCCATAGCGAATCTCGCTTGTTTCATAGCCAGCCGCCGTCATTCTATTTATAAACTTATTTTATTCTATTAAAAAGCCAACAATACTATCTTAAGTCAATCCACCCAAATACTGATCCTACATATGAGCCGTTCACTGCACAAATCGATTAACTCCACTTTTTGAAAAATCTTAAATTTAAGTGTCAAAGCACTTGGTACAGTCGTAACTTCTTATATTTATAATAACTTTTCCTGATAATTAAGATTAACACCGTTAAGCGACAAAAATTTGTTGGCCACTGAATAATAAATAATTTATTTCAGAGGCCACTTTGATTAACTCCGTATTCTAATGTAAATCGTTGCAATAATGCAACTCAAATGCACTAGCAAGCCATGAATGATAACGGTGAATTTTTTAGTGCCATCTTATCAGAATTTAAGTAAACTTTAGTAAAATTTAAATTTATTACTTTTCTCACTTGCCAAATCGATAAACTCTTCTAGTAACACAAAAATGGTAACATTACTAACGATTACCTTTTGGCTATTTTTTTTTATAAATTTTATATACCGTTAGATGAAAGTTACATTTGTATTTATGCATTCTACGATATTTATTTCGATTTAAATTATAAAGGGAGTTTTAAAAAACAATATACATTATTTCATTGCATTTCTCCACTTTTTGTTTTATAGAGTTAATCAATTTGTGCAGTAAATGGCTCATATATATATATATATATATATTACATATATATGTTTTCATGTACTCTTTTATACTAATCTCAAAATTATAAGAAATTTCTCTAACTCACTTGTAATTTGAAACAGTTTCGTTATTCGATACATAAAAACGAATAATTCTTTGAAACAAATTTTCTAAAAAATAAACTCCCACCTAACTTTTGAGATGAGAATGAACCTTCTAACGTTTTTACTTTTCGCGTAATACTTCATTTTAGCCAAAGATGCAAAGGAAAAGTATTTTAAAAATATTTTTCTAAAATATTTTTGTATAAAAATATTATAAATTAAAATTGTTGATAACAAATTGCTCGAAGCATAAAGGTATATTAAAAACGAAAAAATCAGCACATTCTTGGTTATTATAGAAGATACGTAATTAATTCAAAAGAAGTCGACAATGACCGTGATTTACCGTTGATCTTCGATTCATCGTCTGCTACACGTATTTATATGTACAAAGACCACGCGATAGCTTAGAAGCTCTTTTGCAGGCTTCTCTTAGCACTGGATAGATGTTCTCCACTGGACTTAGTGGTGGTGCGGAGGGGATGGCAACGGGCAAGGGTCAAGGGTCAATGGTCAGTGATAAAATCTATATATTATCACTATATATATCTAAAAATATATATATAGATATTTATATATATATTTTTTCATGAAGAAGAGAAATATATATATAAATATTGTAGGATGGCGAAAACTGGTTTTGAGACACCAAAAATTGACAAAACAACAAGAGCAGAATAACACAAACTCAAAACTCATAAAACTAATTTAACTTAGGAAAAGAGCACCAAGCTAACGAAACGAAAACACACAAAGACGCACTCTAATTTAACTCTGTTTTCAACACCAAGTGATTCACGCTCGTGCTGGTGACAATTGATTTCTAAGGACTCTGTTTTGGTCGTCAAGGGTCCTGCTTTTATGCTTTTCTTGACCTACGCTTCACCTCGCCGTAGGGGCCGCATAACTTAATTTTGTTACCCAAAATAACTTTTCCATTTGCTTCTAGAAAATATTGATCGGTTTATAATTTGTTTTTGTTAGCAATGGCCAATTCGAGATTTCTTTGGAAATGGTATCCTACAACATATATCTCTCGCCTAACCCATAAGACAACAATGAATCTTCTAATGTTCTTAATTTTTACTACTGCAATACTGCATTTTAGCCAAAAATCGTGCCTTTTTAGAAAAACTCACATTTTTCGGAAATTTAAATTGCAGATTTGTTTTAAGGAAAGTAAACTCTACAAGAATCACCTAATGAATATTATAGATTACAGAAAAAGTTAAAATTTGTTGGACAGTGTTATCTTTGAATATGTTCGAATAATTCATAGTATTTTTGATAAACGATTTGTCTTAATTTGAAATTTAGTGACATCGAAAGAAGATTATAAATTTTTAACAAATGGCAGAGTGACGAGTTCGAACAACTAGTATTTGTAATTGAGAATTAAATGCAGGAATTAAAGAGAAAAATTCGAGGTTGGCCAATAAAAAAGGGGACTTTTTCCAATAAGACAACTTTCAGCTTCGTGTATCGATGAAGAGTATCAAGAATGTTGGACCTCAGCTGGAATGTTCTACTTCGTTCCTTTTATTCACTAGATATAGTATAATCCCCCTATCGTTTATTCTCGTCTTTGTAAAACTTCTTTTAATGGCAAGAAACCAAATACCACGGAAGCCTGCAAAAACTATTCGAAAGAATTCATTGGCGAGAGAAACGAAAAATTCCTTCAGAAAGTAATTTTGAAGCTAGCCAATGAATGGCAAAAAGTTAGCAGAAGATATGGTGCACACCTTATTTAACAAAGTGCTAATTTTATGAAAATATATTATCTTCAAAAATTCTTCTTAAATATCGCTGCAAACTTTCTGAATATTTTATTACACATTACATCAATAATACATTATATATACATTACATTACAATGTATTACATCAATAATAGATTACATATATTAATCTATTCTAGATATAATATATTATAATAAATAAAAGTATATAATATTCTAACTATAGCAATTAATTATGATATTACAATAAATAATCTTTATATTACTATATATCATTTATTTAGATAAGAAATTGGTAATTTTTATTTACTTTTTTGATATAAAATTATTTGTTGAAAAAGAAATCGTATTAACGATTCTTTGGCAACGAATATATCAATTGCAGATGAGTTATTTTACTTTTTAATTAACAGCTATAAGAGTTATTCTTTTTCCTTGGAAATATCTTGTGCTGTTGTTTGAAGGACCTGAGTTTGTTAATTGTTCATTTTCTACAAATTTGCATCTTTTACATTATTTTTCATTGACTGACAGTTTCGAAAGTTAAACTATTTATTTATACATATTTTTATTAATCTTACGTATATTTGCTGTTTCCAATTTATAGTTATGTCATAATATAGTTATACAAATTTTGTTGGAGTATATGTACATATACATGGATATATAAATTCGAGTATAATTAAAAGATTATAAAATTGTTATATATAATATATATATTAAATTAATAATTAAATTAATATATATGATATATATATTATATATTCTATGCATTTTTAACACCAATTTCCACTGTGTATGGAAAAAGTATTAAATTTTAAATAGAATTTTGAAAATTGTTAACAAGACTGACGTATAATATTTAATAGAATTTTTTAATTCAATCTTTTCCTATTTTATAATAGCCTTCTATTCTTATTTCAATTCGAATTTCAGTTAAAGTGTACTCGTTCATTCGATTGAATTTTCTTTATCAAGTTTTCTTATCTGTCTCTGTATGCCTTGCACCGAAAATGTTATCGACAAGGATGGAAACCTATTAAAAGAGAGTATACTGTGGTTAACGTCAATTTTTGATATTGATACTTCTTTGAACGAAACCAAACCGATACAGCCATGATATATCGAATTGATACCCATTCGATATTTCATGAAGATAACGATACCTAACAAAATTATCGACGTCCTTCTGATATCTTACGAAATTGTCGATATCCATTTGATATTTCATGAAAATATTTGTATCTCTCCGAAATTACTTCGAAAGCGTCGATGTGTATAGAGCTATTCAAAATTTTAAATTTACCTTAAATTATTGATTATGTCCTTTGTGAAATTTTATTTTAAAAAATTAGCGAACTCAGTTGCAATTTTGTTTTATTATTTTACATATATTTAAATGATCAAGATTATTATGAATAGGGTTCTACGAATTTTTGTTATATTTACAATATAATGGGATTAACAATAATAATAAATATTTTTATTTTTTAATTAATTATTTTATTTAATCACTATACCGTTTTATTGTCAGTGATTGATTTATGTGTGATAGTTATTAATTCCTATTTCTTTTATGGAAATACAAATTTTTACATAATCTTAATTATATTTTGTTATAAGCAAAGAAAAATTTGTCTAAATAGAAATATGACGGATTAATTACTGCTGAAAAGTTACTATTGATAAATTTGTTATTAAAAAATTAGGGAGATCGAGCATATGTTTATTACAAGAAGATTGGCAATATTTCCTCTATCATACTCTACATTTTCATATAAATATTTTTTATCACCAATATTGTCAAGTTTCAATAAATTCATTTTTTAGTTTTAAATGTTATTTTATAGTGTCTTAATAATTTCGAGCATTTAACGAATAACGATGGTAAAACAATAATTATTTTCCTTCTTTATAATAACTTTGCTCATAAAAAGTAAATTGTATTTGTCAAGATCGTCTAAAGATTATGAAACATATTTATTTATCGTGGCAGAAATATATTATTTTATTTAGAAAAATATAGGTGATTTCGAAAATTCAAAACTAAAAATATAAATTTTGATATTATATACAACATTGATTGATATTTTACATTGATATTAGGGCACTAAAAATATCTGATATTTTTGAAACAATGTGTCGTTTCTAATGATAAAATTTTCAATAAACAGTGTTCCTATAATTCCTTCTATTTAAAAAATGCTTGTAACAATTTATTCATTTCAGTTGAATTTGATATTTGATTTTGAAGTTTATGTTTAGGTTAGGTATGGATTAAACCTAACTATTAGGACAGTAATAGGTTAGGTTACAGCTAACAGTTAAGACGGTAATAACTAGGTTAAACCTAACTATTAAAAGTTACTAGGTTTAGGACTGATAAAGTTTAGTCCAGTCTTTATAGAAAATTGACTCCCTTCTCACATTTAGCATGAAATAGTAGATATTTTATTGAAAAAGTGTAAAATTGCTATATTTCCTAAACCAATTCATAATTATTAAAAAAAATATTTTTAAAATTTACTTATTATATTTTTATATCATTAGAATACTTTCTATATTTCTTGTTACGTTGCCTTATTCTATTTATCAATTTTTATTATTCTTTAAGTTATTTATATTTTATTTATTTATTTATTATTTATTCTTTAAATTATTTATTACTTTTCAATGCAGTATAATTCCTGTAAAAAATATCTTTTTATAAAATGTATATTTTATATGTTATTTGGAGTAGTTAGATTATGTAAGTTATTCTGTTTATAATAGCTTAGAAAATTTTTTTAAAGTTATCCTGTATGAAGTTTATTTATTTATAGCTATTGAAAAAAGTAGAATTATCTTAATAGATATTTGCACGTAATTTAATGTTACAGTTGTATACAAAATGGAGATCAAAATTATGAAAAAGGGAGCAGAGAAATTCCGACGCGTTCCACTTCGTAGTTTTGCGCATACATCCATCACCATTTAAATTGTACGAATTCAGAAAACACTGACGTGTTTTCGCATACTTTTCATGCCTTTATTCCACGCCGTTCTGATTTCGAGAAATCGTACGTTGCATGTTATCATGTCTAGATGCAAATGAAGGAGCCATATGTTCCGGCTTTTGAGTCCATCCTTTCTAGAAAAATGCAAATGCAATTTCAGAATTTGCGCAAATTTGTTGTCTCGTCTACTAATTTATTCAATTAAATCAAATAATTAAGTATTATTATTTTATATAGCAGTTGATTATTGTAAATTTAATTTCCTGTTTTTAGATTAAATAAGTACATTGAAAATTGAACACCGAGAAAATTAAAGTTAATAATTAAGTAAATGATGTGGAAGGAACTTAATTTTTTTATTTATTAGATGATGAAATTTTATAAATAAAATCATTTTGTAAAAGTAATTAATAATTAGATATTTTGTTATTAACGTAAATTTGTCAAAGTTTTTGTTAAATCCATACCAGCAATAATTTTGTTTATTATTGCATCGATAAGCTGACGAATATTTTATGCTAAAATTAAATATTACAATAATTAGTTTCAATCATTTTTTTTTAATTATAGTATTCATAACCATATAGGATAAATTGATTTATATGCAATTATAAATTATGATTATTGCATTTCGATATAATTTATGTAATTCGTATCACGTGGTAAACAGTTTATAAAACAAACAAATGTATGTATTATTCAATGATATGTTAATGAATCATGCCCACTGTGGATATTGAATATCGTATATCATTCGTAGATCAATTAAATGAATTGAATTAACAGTATTATATTACTGCGGATATCGCTATCATACTAACTGGATTAATTGGTCTCCATTTCTACTTTCATAATTACATTAATCTTACTATACAGAATGTCAGGTCGTCTTTGAATCGGTGAAACTGAATTCAACCTTTCTAACCTTAAAACAAATATAAACAAATGGTTGTCCAAATTTACTTTACGATTTAACTTAATATTCAAAATAATAATATTCAAAAAAATATAGCAAGTGCTATTTATATAATTAAAAATCTGAACTAAAGCAAAAGAAAAACAATGCACACATTTTCCTCGAAGCGGGAAAATTATGTTTCATGTATGAAAAATTAAAAATAATCGAGTTAAGCAATTATATAATATCCACAAAAATATTTAATAAAAAATATTATCTCTATTTCTAATAGTTTCAAGAGAATTAATTTCTAATAATTATTAATAAATTAATTTCTAATAATTTCAAGAAAATTAGATAACGCTTGATATCGGTTAAAATACGATGAGTTTTAGAATACTTTGATAACCATACATGTATCGACTGTTATTTTTAATTGGATGTTTAAATAGACAGTAAAGCATTCGATTTAATATTTCTTTATTTTCCATATCAAATACAATTTATTTTATTACATCTACTTTGAAATTAAAATTAATTTCACAGTTCACGAACGTTCTAAAATTGTCAGGTATAAAACGAAACATTCTATATATCGGTGCTAGAAAGAAAACAGAAATATCTTGCGGCGAAAGAAATGTCACCGCTGTCCCTAGGCGCGTCGAAAAATTAAGTTGGCAGCACTTGAAACAGTCGCGTGGAGTCTTTCACGTGGTTGTGTGTTGTATCTGGTATTCGTATTGAATATTTATCGAAAAAAGAACCTTGGCCAGTTGCCGCGATTTCAATACAAGTATGTGTACCGAAGAAATACGTGAGAAATGATTCTATTCAGCATGGACGTCAAAGAAACGTGTTGGCAGTGTTTGGAAACGTGTAGGATCCGCTTGGGAGGCGGACAAAAGAGGAAACGGAATGGAGAGAAGCGAATTCGGACGAAACGAAAAGCGGTTGCAGGTTCAAGGGAATAGAAAGGTAGCCAGAGTAGCGTTCCTCTTTCGATTTTCGATTTTAGAAGCTTTTACCAGCGGAGGTTACTTTTATAGAAGTTGCTCGTGGAAGTTGCTGAATAGAAAGGATTTTATTGTTTGAATTCATTTGGAAGGAAACTATTTTTTCCTTTCATGTAGTTTGAAGAGAAATTATTGGATAATTACCGTTTTATAAATAGTGTTCATTATTAATTTTGTTTATGAGAAGCATTTATCGTGATATTACTATATAGTGTTAAATTCGTACTCTTACTAATATTATTTTAATCCTTTGCAATCTTAGTCGCCATTTAATCAGTTCTAAAGATCAATGTTAATTAATATATAAAATTTAAAATTACCCAACGCTGCGTGGAATGTCGAAGCAAAATAATTCTACGTCTTAATTTGCATGCAATTTCTTATTTATCGTTTTAAAAATATCGTCGACCTTATGGCAGAAAGTCTTCGAATTACTATTTTTCTGTAACGAAAAAATCGCCGAGTGCAAAAGGTTAATATACCGTAATTGTTCGTAAATTATAATATTTTAATATACTGTAATTGCTCATAAACGATAATATCTTAATACACTGTGATTGCTCATAAATTTTAATATCGTAAAATTATATCGTTTAAGGTTGCTATTTTGTTACATATATTTAGTATATTAATTTATCGCGATTATCGTAGTGCTTTTCAAATATGAATTCAGTGCAATATTGGATATTCTTTCGAATGGCTAACCGACATGAAATTTGGCGGGAAGGGAGAAAAGGAGGGGTGGGGGATAAGTGTTAAATAAAGGGTGTCCTAAAAATTACGCAACATTTGAATTTTGCGCCATTTGTGCTCTAGTGTTGCCTACATAATCTTTGGTGCGTGTATAGCTCTGTCGACACGTCTTTTGAGTCTGCCAGCGAGCAAATCTATACGGTGTCCCATGAAAAATAGACTCGTCCTTCTTTTTTCAAAATTTTTATTTTATTAACCGGAAAATTTCGAATGCTGTACATTACTCTAATCCAACCTAAATATGTATGTATACGTATAAATAATAAATATTTATACATTTGTATATATTTTATATATTTTACTATAATACAATTATTAATTTATATTTAATTATTTCATACATTCTAATATATAAAATATAAATTTTCATCGTTGAAATTTTCCTGTGCACACTTTATAGAATACATACATATACATACTTTATAGAAATTTGAAATTCCAAATTTGCACACTTAAAACTGCTTTAATTAAAATTGTTTACTGGCATGTCGGATTTCATGCTCTAATTTTCTGTCAAAAATATTCTTTCTTCAAAGCTTTTCATTTCCAGTTTCTTTTTCCCCATTAAATTCCTTGCCTGCTCCCATAATTAGAAGCAAAATTGTGAACTTGTTCCGAATATTCTCCGACAATCGCTAGTTTTTCTGTTTCGTGGAATTTTCTACCGAATTTTCATCACGCGAAAATTTCGTGCTCAATTCGTCTCGAATTTTATATTCGATTCATTTGCGGCCTCTACGTTTCAAATATTCGTGAAATAAAAATAAAATTCCTTTACCAACCGCGTCGGAACGTTTTTATAAAGCAGAAATAAAAAAATTAATATTTTTCTACTATACAATTTTTTGACATGGAAATTATTTCGAATAAAATTATTTTATTTAATTATAAAAAAAGATTATTTCGATAGATTTGAAATTAATCGGTTAAGAAAATTTTTATAAAATTGAAAATAATATATTTAAAAAATTCTCTAATGCAGAAGAAAATCAAAAATGAAATTTAAAAATCAAAATCAAATTCAAAGATAGAAATGTTTTTAACTTATGTGAAATACAAATTTTTACAGTAGATGCCATCTTGTTACGAGTACGGATTCAATCTGTTTTCAAAATGGTTGCCAAATATGAGATTCCACTAGGCAACGATGGAATCAAATAAAGTTTTAATTTCAATTTCAAATTTCCTTTTCAAATATGTAAAATAATAATTTCGCTTTGCAGATAACAATTTCTGACAGGAAATATTTATTCGCTTTTTCTTCAATTCCAATCTGCCTATTCCCCATGCATAAGATAAATTTAGAGTAAAAATAAATTACGTTACGATATTTAATTATGTGGATAAATATTAAAATAACCCACTATAATTAATGGTCTTTCGAAGAAAGAAACTCAAGGTAGTAATTAATCAGGAAGGACGTCCAAGGAAAAATTAATTGCGCAAAAACTGTTAAGTTATACGAAATGTGTCGATAATTTTATGACTGTGATTAATGTAAGAAATTCTTACACCTCATTTTTCATAGTTGTCTATCATATTTTTCTCATATTTTACAGTTTTACTAGCACAAAATTGAAAGTGTAGGAAGTTGTTCTTTATTATATTTTTATTTTTTGTACTGATTTTAATTCTCAACATGCCAATAATTCATTGAAATAATTCTGTAATTTATGATATAGCCGTAAATTGTGGACGTCACAGAATGTAAATTTATCGAGGAAACGAGACATTAAATTTTCCAATCTCAAATTAGAAAATTCTATAGAAAAAGTATACCAATGGGATACCATTGAGATACCATTGAGTCTCAAGCTGTACGAACGAAACAAAAAAAGCAATGAACTAGTACTGCTTTCGAGAATAAAAGGCAGACTCGGCGATAAAATGGGAGAAACCTTTAATAGAACTGCTAAAGACAAGAAATAATGGTCTGCATTATTTACCTTGCTTCCCCTCATGTACTGTGAATACTCAGAATGATTCCTAGCTTCCAGTGATTGCGAAGTCAGAATTTACTCATCGTATTTCCAAGTATTTTTCATAGAAATCTTTTCGTCTTACAATTAACTTAATGTTTCATTATTAATTCCTCATAATTATAATTATATAATTGTATATATTATACATCTCTAATTATATTATATTATATTATATATATATAAATTAGTAACAGTATTCAATATAAATAATATTTGCATTATTTTACTTTAATATTTAATTTACAAATTTACATTCACAAAAATATTAATTTTACATTAATTTACATTGTAAATTATAAATTATTTAAATTTAATAATATATTTTGCAATATATATATATATATCGTTCGAAGCTTCGTTGTCGAGAAAATCGACTTTGAATATTCACCGAATACGTGTGCGCTTAACTTTGGCTATGGCGGATGGACCAATAGTATATCAGCGCATTCGGTGGATATTCACAGTCGATTTTCTCGACAACGAAGCTTGAAATAAAAAAATTTTATTCTTTATTTTCCATCTGTTTCTTCGTGTAGAATCATTTCCTTTTCGATTGTTCCGCCGATACTCATATATTGATGGTCCATACATCTAATCCATAGCTAAGTGCACGTGTGCTTGGTGAATATTCAAAGTCGGTTTTCTAGGAAACGAAGCTTCGAATAAAAAAATTTTATTCTTTTCTTCACTTTGTTTTTTTGTGTAGAATCACCCCCTTCGTGGTTGTACTACCGTTTCTGGGACACCCTGTATATAGTTTAGTGTACACTATATAATTATATAAAATTATAAATAAACTGTATTACATATGTATTACATATGGTCATTGTCATCAAACTAAGTATTCTACATAGAAGAGTATCTTTCTGAATTAGTCCTGAGGCTAGTGGATTGGTGTGGATAAAAATTCCAAGTCGATGGTTCTTCGAAAGCAGTGGCAATGCTCCGATTACATAATTCTCCAATCCTGCTCACGGCTGGTGGTAGGAACGTTCGTTTATTTATTCGAAAGAAATAATTGGAATCGCGTGGTTTTGCTCCAGATCGGTTGATCCAGACTTGTTACCTCGCACAGTCTCTCATACACGTGCGCTGGCTTCCTATACCCGTGTGCATCTTGGCTCCCGGGTGGTCGGGTCAAAAGTTCAGGGGTTCACCTGGAGCGTGCATGTGTTGTAACTTGTGAATTAGTTGCAGTTGTTGCTACTATAAATACATCGGCAAGAAAAATGCTCCGTGCTTTTATTATTCCACTTCGTGGACTACTTTCTTTTCTTATTTTCTTCCCCTTCTAGGAGACGTATATACACCAAATGGATCTCTTGAATTCCTCACATTTCTTATTTAGAACTGATATCTCTGCGAGATAATCTTGGGATTCGAGACACTCGCTATTACGTATTTAACTTTCTTCTAAAGTGAGATTCATTTGGTGTGAACTTCCTTCAAGGTGGTTGCGTTTTAACCCCGTCAACTGCAATAAGGAATCTGACTGAGCACAAATTCTTCATACTAAACTCAATAAAGATGGATTACACGGGCATTAGATCAAAATTATATTTAATATGCGTGTTTTAAAGGGATATTGTTGTAATTCGGTTTGAAACAATCGATTTTGTTTTATATTTTCTCAAAATGTATGCTTTCGAAAATATCTGTGTAAAAGGATTTGTTTGAATTTATGAAATTATTAAAGTTATAGATGTTTAAAGCGCGGTGTACAGCAATTGTACAACGGGTAACAGAAACTTCAAACGTATTGTAGGATACCAAAGGAAATCGCGAATCGGCTATTGCCAACGAAAACAAATTGTAAACCGATCGATATCTTCTAGAAGCAAATCGAAAAGTTATTCTATATAACAAAATTAAGTTGCATGATTCCTCTACGGGCAGGTGAAGTATAGGTTAAGGAAAGCATAAAAAGCGTGGTCCTTGACAACCAAAACAGAGTCCTTGGAAATCGGTTGTGACCAGCACAAGCGTGAGTCGTTTGGTGTTGGAAAGAGAGTTTTAAAAGAGCGCGTCTTTGTGTGTTTTCGTATCTTGGTGTTCTTTCCCTAAGTTAAATCAGTTTACGAGTTTTGAGTTTGTGTTATCGTGTTCTTGTTCCTTCGTGAATTTTCGGTGTCTCAAGACCAGTTTCGCCATCCTACAGTATTTTTCTCGAAACCATATTTTTTGAACTGGCTGACGAGATATCTCGCGTTTTAGTTGACCGATTGACTTGAAATTTACAGATCTTCAGCGAATGTACCTTTAAAAAGGGTTAATAGGTGTATCTTAATTTATCTCTTAACCCTCTGCACTCGATGATTTTTTGGCTAAAGGAGAGTAGGAGTTGCAAGATTTTCTACTATGAAGCTGGCGATATTGTTTTGAGCAGTAAATAAGAAATGGTATAATAATTGACACCTAGAATTATTTGATTTCGATACCTCGTACACCGTTACATTATCTTAAATTTGACATATTAATTAATATCGATCTTCGAAATTTTATTAAATGGTGACTGAAGGGTGCCTCTCGAGTGCAAAGGGTTAATACAAGAACTACCACAAATTTTGTACTTTCAGGTTTTACAAAAAATTAAAAAAATTTTGAATGTATCGTAAATATCATACATCAACACTTTCACTACCAACAACTCGTAGGTTATTTACTTGCTAGGATGCCTACTGAGTTATCTCATCCCTTCATTACTTGCAATATTTGTACAGCTACGAGGAAGCTCGTAGTATAATATTGTAAATATGAATAGATGGCATCAAGAAAGAGAAGAAAAATTCAGGTTTGGCTTATTGTAAAAATTGTACAAAATTAACGGCAACTTTGATTATTACTATGTACTATAAATAAAGTTTTTAATAATGTAACATGATTAAATCAAATTGACTTCTTAGACCGGAATTGTGAAATAATCTTTGGAAAGTAGTTGTCAGATCTCATCAGGTAGAGATGATTACTTATCAAGACACAGTCCCATAGGTCCAAAACCAATTATCCTTCGTTACATATATCTTATCATTTAAGCTGCCGCCAACTAGAATACCAAGTGCTGATTTTACTTGACCATGTAAGGAGAAGTACATTATGAAAAGTTGATTTCCCAACAAGGAATTTTTATAAATAAATCATATACCTTTCCTAGTGATCTTACTGTCTATTTAGTATGTCAGGGTGATGATCACTTTTTCCTTAGATACTAAGAAATATATTTCTGTGGATAGGAAAATCGCATATACTGATTAAAAATTTATAACCCGAAGATGCTAGCTATAAGGTAACTCGACTTGGAAGGAAAAAAGAAGTGGATCCATAGACACTATACTAAAAAGTAATATAGCGTGTTACAAAAAGGAATTCGATTCGATACATTGGACTTTACCACTTTGTTATAACAATACCACCATTTTCATTTCCAGTTGTTCAAAGTAATTAAATTCACCCTGCAATGGACGTTAGGAAAATAAAAAAATAAAAACACAAATAACTGAAAGTCGAATTAAAATCGTGGCACATCCGAAGGAACATGATTGATCGAGAGAATTAACTAGCCCATGTATAATATTTCTATGCATAAGATAATAATTCCATGCTTCAACATCTTTTACTAATCGGTTCGCGTTCAATTCGAATTACCGACAGTCTCTATACGACTTACTTGAGAACGAAGGTAGCGCCAACGACCCAACGACATTCGCGGGAACTAAACTGAAAGTCCCTAGCGAGGTTTAATAGCCGGACGCTCCGTGGCTCTATCGCGTGAGATAAAAGTCACCTGAGAATCGTCTTATGAGGTCTGACCAAGGTCATTGTGCGTCTGCATACGAAGCCTATAGTCTAGTCGCGTATACACAGGTATTGTGCGTGTCTCACAAGGAGTCCCGCGCGACGACACAGAGACTATAGTCCGTCCAAAGAGACGAGATACCAATTGTGGCGGCATCATTCTCACTCTCACCATTAGATGGATTCCAGGTTCAAGGAGGTTCGAGGATTTTCTCGCAAGTCCTCGGTAAACTCTCCACTTCCTATATACAAAATTTTCAAACTTTCCAATAATCCCCGTCTAAGGCAAAGTCTACTAGGTAGCCTCATTGATGAACACACTAGCAGGCCCGGGACGAAACGCATCCTTCCTTTTCTTTTCATTCCTTACTGCACCTTGCAACCAGAGTGTACTTGCAAGCTTCAACCGACTTCAACCCCCACACAATGTTTACATTAACGCCTGCGTGTTGAGTTAAGTGCTCTGCAACTATTGGTCTATTTTCTTGAGCTTCAGGAACGACTCTGTCTCAATTATTCTAGGTCCTTCAAAGAACGTATTTACTGTTGATCCACGTGGATGTAGATTCCAATTCTTGTATCCGGCTCGAGGGACCAAAATGAAGCTCCACGCGGATGAGGGCAGCGTTGATATAATTGTCATTGCCTTCTTCTCAGTATGTGTTGTATGTCCACTTTATTACACGATTTGATGCGTTTTATGTGATTTGTGTGTGTGTTGTATCGTCTCCGCCTTCTGCCGTTTTACGTTTTGTATTCCGTCTTACGTCTTCGACTTCTCGTTTTCTCCAAACTTCCGTCTTGATGTGTTGTGCTGATGTGTTCTGTCTGACTTCTCAATACCGTCTGATTCTTCGTCTTTGACTTCTAACTGTTGTCTCGTCTTGCCTGGTCTAGGTTTGCCGTGATTGGTGGAAAGTGATTGTAGATGAAGGAAAAAATAGAGTTTTGATTGGGCAAGAAGTTTTAGCAGGACTTTGGATTAGGAGAGGGAAACTGTCAGGAAAGTTTCCCTTTGGTATTGTTTAGTTTTAAGATTTATAGGTATGTCTGTTTAGTGTTTTGGTGGGTCAATCTCACGTGCATCCCGTCTGTTAGGTCTGGTCCTAAGTACTGCTGTCCATAGTCCTTGTCTTTGATTTATAATATGTTAATCCTCAAGAAGGACGGTTGGGTACGTCTTTCATGTATCATTGTCGTCGCAATATTTACAAAGAATTTACTATTCTAAAGAATTTACTATTCTAAAGAATTTACAAAAAATTTACTGTTCCAAGAGAAGTTTCACGTAATCATTAGGTCCGGGTACTGTGAAGTCGGCCCTGATCTGATCACGCACACCTCACGTGCAGTCGTGGAATTCGGTATTTCGTCTCGTTGGACTATATAGACTATGCTACATCTCATTGACAGTCTTTGTCACACAGTTCAATTACTGTGTGTAATCGTTTTGGCTAATAGTTTGGCTAAAACTGTGTGTTAAATGGGTCATTCGCATTCTGGATCTGTCTCATAAGATCCGCATTTCTTCCACTCATGTGAGGTTTCTCATGAGATAGGACTCCTTGCAAGGCATGGACAGTACACAGGTCGATCAGGGCTCTAGGTCTCATCGTAGACTTCATCGTGATATCTACGAGCTCGTTTTCTGTGAATGGTATACAGTGATTCGGGTGCATTTGGAGATGAATGAGGAAAATGATTTAGAAAAATGTTATTTTACTACTTACACTATGATATTGCTGGAACGATTGCATTATGTTTAATAAATGAGAGTGATAGAAGAGAAGAATAAAGGATTTTTGTAGTTTATTAAGAGTTAAATTTTGTATTTTATAATTACAATACGTCACCTAAAACGATGTTTTAGAATCAATATTCTCAGACGGAATTTTCAGAGATTAAATTAGGCTGTCTAGAATTAAGCTACGTTCAAAGTTTTTAAGCCAGGCCTGTACGAGTTAAGCTCCGGTGCTTAGGGAGTTTCGCCTACTTCAACTTTAACATTTTGGTTCAAAGTCAGTTTTCATTTATTTCTTGGGAAATGTATAATGCCAATGACAGTATTTGGCGATGGAGAGCAGCGTCAGCCTCTTTTTAAGCTAGCATAATTCATAACAATAATGGGAGACTAAACGGCGTGAAGAGCATCATCTGTGAATAGGCTTAACTTAAACTTGGTTGAAACGAATACAAATTCTGAAACAGAAACAGAATTTATGGGAAAAAGGAATAGAAGGATAACTGAATGATCTGACAGAGATTCGAGTTCAAAAATACTGGAGATCAATAAAAGAGAATTATTAAGTCGAGATATTAATAGAATTTGGAAGTAAAATTCCGAAGCCAGAAACAAAAATAAATAAAACTGAATTCTAATGCAGTAGTCTGTTTATTCTTTCTACAAAGAATACTAAATCTCGAATTTAGGTTTAAATTTAGAAAATTAAATATGTTTGAATTAAACCAATAGTTCAATTGTTATAAGAAAATTTCAGTGGTAAGTATTTCAGATTAGTAAAAAATTTAAAAACAATTTGAAAACATTTCAGAATAGTAATTTAGCTGTATCAAGATTTCCTTACTAATTATATAATAATAATAACTTATTAAATAATTAAAAAATTAAAGTAAAGGTATCCAATATTGTTAACCCTTTCATGATTATGGCTGTACATGTATGATCGAAAAATTTGTGCCAACAGTAATGGAATATTGTGCAAATAATATGATAAACGTAGTAAGAAGAAAATTCCAACATTATGTCAGTAAAATTAGGAAAATAATTCAATGACATATACGATATATACGATAAACATTTATTGCAGATATGAGCCGTGGTGGCGCTAGTGAGTTAAATGGAAAATCGTCTTAATACTGCTGAAACGTTTAAGAGATGTACGAATAAAGGTCTTAGTTATTTTCCTAGTGCCAAATGTCATTACTGCGATTCATTGCTGGAAAGATGAGATCTTAATTAATTTTAGGTTAGGGAGGCACAAGAGATGCAAAATAAATGCAAAATGGAAAGTCGTCTTAAGACTGCTGAAACACTTACTCGTGAAAGGATTGATAATAAATATTTAATATTATTAAATACTACATTATATACGATAATAACCTTCACTTACCCTATTTTTATATCTCACAATCAGATCTACACTAGGTAAAATTTTAATATATTTACTGAACGTTCACTAAAAGAAGATTCTCCTAAAAATTAGGTTCCTATTATAATAAGCAATGATTTGCGAATTTTTTTATTATTTATATTATCATAAATTTATATTGTCAGCAATTTGTTATTAACAATAAGTTTAGTAATTTATTAATTTTTTGGAAATCGTAACTGTATTTATACTCTAATAATGTGAGTTTCTCCGATGTATGTAGTACGGATAAAGTTGGGATTGAGGGTAAACCTAGAATTAGCTGGATGAACTTAAGATTACCCATGGTTCACGAGTAAAGTCCGAAATTTAATTTAAATCGTCACGTTTCAGTCTTTACCTGGATAAAATTCGTTCTACCCAATGAAGCTTAGGTAAAGACAGACATTATTAAAATGAAATATTCTCAGTATCTTCTATAGGTACATTGATGTTCTTTTATCATCTCTATCTTCGTTTGTTCATTTATTAAAAAGAGTTTTCCCTTTTAAGCAGAATATCTTTTACATTCTAATTATCAAATAATTCGATTCTACAATCCTCATTACAATTCTTTTTCATATATTCATTTATTAACCACTTACGCTAGAAAGACGTGCCACGCACGTCGAGATGCTTTTGTTCCAAAATCGCCAGCGACGTGTACACCACGTCGATAGGCATTTATCGCAGAAATAAAAATGACGTGGACTGCACGTCGGCTAACAACCACGGCGTCGCATAGATTATTAATTAATAAAATGTTATTGTTGTCGTGAGTATTCATTCATATTCGTGTAAAATTCTTTATGTAAGACCCTACTAACGCGCTGAGGCGCTGTTTAAGGGTTGCACTCGCAACGGTGAGTTTATTGGTAGCGCAAGTGGTTAAAAGAGAATTATTTTTTGCTTTAGATGGCTGACTTTTTGCGCTCCAATTAACAAACAATTGAATGCCTTTTGTAATGTTATTTTTCATGTATTCAACCATTAAAAGTGGATCATCCCTTTGAACAGTGCGTTTGTTGAGCTGCAATTATGAATACCTATTTATATTTATTCGTTAGAAATAAATGATTTATTAGGATGAAATATATATCTGTGGTAAAGATCGGATTTATAGAGATTGAACTTTTAATTCTGATTATATTTTATTCCTTTGAGGTACAAATGCGCGGAGAACCCTTCAGCCAGGGTTTTATAGGCCCTATGACGACTCACTGCGTCACTCAGTCCTGCTTCGAAAACTGATAAGCTTGATAGTTGGTAGTCCGATGGTTCCTTGAAGCAATATAGATCTCTATGCAGGGTGACGACATCCAAATAAAGACTCCTCTCACATATACATATTAGTAATAAACCCTTTCAGTACGGAGGAGCTGGCCGCGGTTATACATTCGTGGTACGAGGAAGTTTTCCACAAGAGTGGTTGCACTGGAAGCCGCGAAATCGTGTTTTGCGGTATTCATAGAAATTTCCGAAATTTCCGGATGCCGCCAATAGGCGACGATAGTACTCAGAGAACGTTTCATGGCTGCCGCCAATAGGCGGCAATAGTACCGAAAGTGTTAATTTATTTCTATATTTTTATATAATAAATAATTTATTTCTGATATATATGTAGAATTGGAATGAGTATGGACCTTGAAAAGGTGTCGGAAGTGTTTGAACTTAGAACAAAGGTGACCGCGCACAAGAGGTTCGAATGGATGCGTATGACATTAGACGATTGGAAGTTAGTTTATGAGTGCGGCATGCGTTTGAAGTACCTTGGTCCACCTAGGTTTCGGGGAAAGAGGGGAGGAAATCACCCCATGATTGGGAAGGGAAGCCTGAGTATGAAAAAAGGACAGAATGAATGGTTGAAATAAGGGTGTAAGGGCGCAGGCGAGTCAGTGTGCCAGTGTGTCAGTATGTAAGAAGTCCAAGTCAGTTTAAGAAAGATTAGAAGAGCGTGCCCATAGCGAATCTCTCTTGTTTAATAACCGTCATTCTATTTACAAGCTTATTTTATTCTATTAAGAGGCCAACAATACTACCTTCAGTCGATCCACCTAAAACCCGATCCTATATATATAGTGGGTTACAGGAATGTGTTTGTACTTCTTCAGTAGCCTACTTGGAATAATTGCTATTGTATTTCAACATATTGACTGCCATGGTGGTCATCAGCGTCCGGCGATACTAATTTTTTAAATTCATAATTGTTTTATTCTAACCATTTTTTGAAAATTTGAACAACGTAAATAAATAAAGAACTTCGAATAGAAAACACTAATAATTTGCACTATTTTTCTTTTTCTTTGCCATATTATTTGATAATTCTTTATTATATCCTAAGAATAATGAAAATTTTATCCTGGCTCCTTAAGTGATGATGGCTCCATATGAAAAGTATGTGGCAGTCAAAGTGTTAATATAATATTGAATGAAACCACGTATTAAGATAGGTTAGATTCATAAATATAAAAATAAAATAAAATTTTGTTCGGTTTCATTGAATTAATATGATAATGAAAAATATATTTACCTTCGTGTACTGTAATTAAAGTTTTAATGAATTAACACGAACTTCCAGAAGCGTCGTGCTTTGCACAGCCAGAAAATCGAAAGTTTTGAGGTTTTCAGTTGCAGGATTCAAATAGTGGACTTGAAAATTGTTATAGTTTACGAAATTTTGTCATCGGAGTTTAAAACATACCTGAGCGTTGACAACTGATTCCAGAACTATCTCTGCAAAGTTTATGATGCCTTTTATTAAAGTTTCTAGGAAACCTATGACTCTACGATTAATATCGTGATGGAAGACTTGATAAATACGAGAATTTTGTTTGATTGAATTTGTTATAGCTATTTTACTGAATTTTCATTGACAGTGTGAAATTCTAATGAAAATTTGTACGCTTAGATAGCTATTGCATATGAGGAATTTTATTTTTACTATCATTAATAAATCATATCTTGTAATTATTAATACAGTAATTAATAACGAATTAAAAATAAATTGGCCTTTTTATTTTGTAAAAATTAGATTTACACATAATATTTTTATTTGTTAAGTATTAATGATACGATTGCTAAATAATAATGTTAATAATAACATATTAATAATATTATAGTAACGATATAAAATTATAACAAAGTTTTACAAATATAACTGTAAAAACTATATAAATATAAATATATCTTATAAAATTTTATAGATATAATAAATTATTAAGATTAATTAAATTATTTATAGAATTTAAACTTTGAAAATTAAAGAATATTAAAATTCAATGATATTAAACGAAGTATAATAAAAAAACATTGCAAAAACATTTTTAGTTTTATAATTTTTGTTTCCATAAAGTGAATATTTGTAATAAAATCCACATGTGTCATAGTTTGTAAAATTAAATATGAAATTAAATATTAAATATAAAATGAAATATGGTGTTTCAATGAATTCTATTTTGCGAATAAATTCTGAAATCAAAACGTAAGTGAAAACGAAAAATGGTACAGCATGAATATGAAACATAATATAGTTGACCTGCTTTCTAACTTCTATACATATCTTTACAGGAATCGCTTAATTATGCTAATGAAATTCATTCTACTGAACCATTTGAGACTGACAAACAATGTTTTATCAAATAATTTTACTTCTTGAAACTAATATTTAATTTATTTCTTGTAAATCATTTTACGGAACACGTTGATTTTTAACAATATTAAATATAACATATCTTTTAAAATAAAGTAATTTCTTTCAAAATCATCAGATGAAATTATGCACGGATTTGTATTTTCCTTAGATCAAATACATTTTTGTTATACTATGATCCTGTCACAATGAAATGTCTTTAGTTTAAATCAAAATACGAAATTATAGAAATAAATAATTTATATAGAGAAAGAAATAAGATAGTATTTGCATGATTACTTTCATGAAAAAGATGTATGTGTTATATATGAATTGATTTCTGTATGAGTAGTATTATTTTTGTGCATCTTCTATTTGAACATTTTGAACTGAGTATTAGTATTTTTTATAAACATTTATTTTATAAATATGAATTAAAAATAACAACCTATTTGCATAATTTTGTAATAATTACTTGCTTATGTAACTTAAAAAATATTGATTTTTGTAATATTAATTTTATATCAGGTATTTCCTGAATATATGCATTTTAACATCTTATTATGGTTGTTTGATAATATGAAAATTAAAAATATTAAATTTATTTGCACAGTTTTGTTACTGTAAAATGAATAATAATTCTATAATTATTTTTTAGGTGATTAATAAATATTAATTTTTCTAATATTCGTTCCAAATTTATTATACAATTATACAAATTAAAAATATTAAATTTATTTGCATAGTTCTATTATTATAGGATGAATAATAATTCTATTATTCTCAACTAGGTAATTAATAAATATTAATTTTTCTAATGTTAGTTTCAAATTTTAAAAACGTATCTTATATGTAACATCGTATAATTTTATTTTTCAATAAACTTTATTTTCCTGATTTTGAGTTATACATCATAAATTTCATTTTCTTGAACCTAATTTTCTTTTTTGTAACAATATTTGAGTAACGAAAGTTGTCTGCATTTTCTTCAATTTCTTTTGCTATATACATATTAAATATTCACTAGTATAATACGATTTTCACAAAAAAAAAATAATCTTTATATATCATAAACATATATCTATATATGTTTAACATTTTGTAGATTTTGTATTATCTGGAGTTTTCTTTTCTTTTCCTTCCAGGAAAATTTTTTTATTAGAGTTTCTTAGACGACGAAACTTTTCATAGAAACGATGTTCTTGTAAAAACATCCTGTTAATTGCAACCATTTCATCTTTACAGTTATTCGTCGAAAAAGATTCGTTCTTTGAATTATTCAAGAAGGGAGTTAAATACTTCCGGCTTCCGTTTCGCCAATAGAAATGCTTCTTAAAATATTTCAAGCATCCCAGCAACGTAAACCTACAGAAACACGAAACACTTTTTTAATTGGAGCACGATAAAGTACAAAATCGTTTCTCATTTTGATTAAATATTATTTGTGAAGAGGGACTCCTTAACAGAATATTAAAAACAATAAAATATTGTTTTAGATAATTTATTCTTCTTTTAGAAATTGTTAGTTATTTTAAAACAATTTTGATGGTAAAGATAGTTTTCCAAATACGATGTTAAAAATAATAAAATACTATTTCAGTTAAATATTGATCTGTTCCTCGTTTGAATAATATTTAAATATATAAAGGAGTTTTTTGAACGAAATATAAATGATAAAATATTGTTTGCTATAATTTTTGGTATAATTCAGATACCTTTTGTCTTAATTTTAATTATGGTTAAAATATTTATGTCGACTTTATTTTGAACACATTTGTTACATTTGCAATGCTACAAACTTTCTTAAATGGAAGTAATTTTTTTCTAAGATATAAAATGTTATAATAATTCTACGATATAAAAGATTATAACAATATCTTTTGCATAATGGATGAATTCTATGAAAAATCATAATACGCATTTTTGTTCCTAAAAATATGTAAAGAATAGTATAGAAAACTAAGTTAATAAATTGCTAGATTGTACATTTAACTGCATAAAGTCTTATGGTACTGAATGTTTCCGTGCATAGCGGGTTGCTCGTTGTCAGGCAGCTAACTTTTTCAACTTTAAAGCTTCATTTACAAAAAATGAAGTAAAATCGGACACATGTTTGTTAAACATAAAATCTTCCTTTCATTACCCTCTATTACTCGAGGTTAATTGATCTTCATTGGATCAAAATTTGTAAAAGTGTAATAAACAATTAAACGTCAGACGAGTGTTGACGAATTAAAATTTGAGAAAATTCGACGCTTGTCGCTAAAACTTGAGAAAACAAATTTAATGTCATAGATTGATACATTAAATCTCAGATTTTGAACTTCTCGAGTTTTCTTGTCAAGAGAATCGTAAAACACTCCCTAGGGAATCACTGTGATTATTTTTATTACAATTATTTTTAAAGAAAGTATCTCCACGCGTTGAAGATTTATTAAGTATTATGTCAACATATTATTAGGTTAAAACTATATTCTGAAAACTCTATTTTTTTTTTTTTTTTTTTTTTTTTTTTTTTATTATGTAAATGTAAAAGAAGGAATTCGAGTCAGATTATTTGGCTATTATAAAAGGGCGGTTGTAACCCCAAAAACGGTTGAAAAGCACTGTGTTTGATGGGTGGTGTAACATACAACCGTATTACCTGCAGTGATTGGTATTTGAATAGTTCGTAGCGTATTTGAGTAATGGTATTGACATATGATACTGTGTAAAACTTTCAGTCCCTTTGTGATATCGATCTTGTAACATAATTAAATATATTCATAAATATGTTTTTGGATTTTAAAACATGAAAGCGAATATTTAAATATTCCACTTATCATTTATGCTTATATTTAATCCTTTGCATTCGAGAGGCGCCTCTCAGTCGCCATTTAATCAGATTCTAAAGATGGATGTTAATTAATATATCAAATTTACAATTATC
>NW_016908274.1:805375-860477 GCF_001483705.2 Eufriesea mexicana | reverse complement strand
TTTTTTTTTTTTTTTTTTTATTATGTAAATGTAAAAGAAGGAATTCGAGTCAGATTATTTGGCTATTATAAAAGGGCGGTTGTAACCCCAAAAACGGTTGAAAAGCACTGTGTTTGATGGGTGGTGTAACATACAACCGTATTACCTGCAGTGATTGGTATTTGAATAGTTCGTAGCGTATTTGAGTAATGGTATTGACATATGATACTGTGTAAAACTTTCAGTCCCTTTGTGATATCGATCTTGTAACATAATTAAATATATTCATAAATATGTTTTTGGATTTTAAAACATGAAAGCGAATATTTAAATATTCCACTTATCATTTATGCTTATATTTAATCCTTTGCATTCGAGAGGCGCCTCTCAGTCGCCATTTAATCAGATTCTAAAGATGGATGTTAATTAATATATCAAATTTACAATTATCGAACGATGCTTGGAACATCGAAGTTAAATAATTCTACGTCTTAATTTGCATACGATTTCTTATTTATCGATTTAAAAATATCATGGACCTTGTGGCAGAAAGTCTTCGAATTACTATTTCTCTGCAACGGAAAAATCGCCGAGTGCAAAGGGTTAGTTCAGAAACTTTTTAAAAATCACGTAGCAAATAAAGTCTTGATCTAGGTCAAAATTACATATGAAGTTATAAAAGAGAGAATATTAGAAACAGCTTACTTTTTCGAGATTCCCGCTAAAATATAAAAATATTTTTGGAATTTAATAACTAATTGTAAACCGATAATAGAATAGAGGTGATCAGGCAGAAATTAAAATAATATCAGATATTTTTTAATTCATGTGTAAAATAACAAAGCATTTTCATGTGACAAGTGATCCAACGCTGACAGAGAATTATGTATAATATCAGTCACTATTGTACTACACCATTTTTGCAAGAATTCCCTCACTAATAAAATTTAAAAAATAAAAGTATTGTTGTCTGCGTTCAATAATCTTTTATTAAAGCACTAAATAAAATAACTTTGGGAGAAATATATATATAAGAAAAACTCAATTAAGCGTGTTCTAGATACAATAAAGGTACAACAAAGGTTATGTTTAGTCATCACTGTTGATTGCTTCGTGTGGTTTTATAGAGGGCGCTGTGAGATTGCTGGAAATTGGGAGAAGACATTGAGGTGTAAATATTGATGATGGCCGGTCGGAAACTTGCTTTGTTGTAACAGAGGGAACTAGGGGTGGAGAAAGACGAATTCGGGCAGGGATCGTAACAGTGAGATAGAGGTAGGCTATGTAATAAAGGGGAAGAAAATCGGACAAGGGTAAGTCGATGAATTTCAGTGTAGAGTTTGTCGATACAGCGTATATTGCTAAACAGAGAGTTTTCTAACATGAATTTCCTTTAAGTTTGCATATTTCCATTGATTTTGTAGTTCCTACGAGTGATGGTAAAACAGAACTCATGTGTATATATAACTACACAGGGTATTTCAGCAGTACAACCGAGAAGGGGGTGATTCTACATGAAAAAATAAATCGAAAATAAAGAAATTTACAAATTTACATTCACAAAAATATTAATCTTACATTAATTTACATTATAAATTATAAATTATTTAAATTTAGTAATATATTTTGCAATATATATACAGGGTGATACAGTAATGACAGTACAACCGGGAAGGGGGTGATTCTATACGAAAAAACAAATCGAAAATAAAGAATAAAATTTTTTCGTTCGAAGCTTCGTTATCGAGAAAATCGGCTTTGAATATTCAGCGAGTACGCTGGTATACTGAAGCCGAAGTTAAGTGCACGCGTACTCGGTGAATATTCAAAGTGGATTTTCTCGACAACGAAGCTCCGAATCAAAAAATTGTATTCTTTATTTTCGATTTGTTTTTTCATGTAGAATCACACCCTCTTTAATCGCACCACCGATACTCACATATTGATGGTGTATTTATGTAAGTCATAGCTACGTGCACGCGCACTCGGTGAATATTTAAACTCGATTTTCTTGAAGCTTCGAATCAAAAAATTTTATTCTTTTATTTCAATTCGTTTCTGTATGTAGAATCACCCCCTTCCCGGTTGCATGACCGTTGCTGGGACACCCTGTATAATTTTAAATAGAAGATAAAATAAAAGGCTCACACTTATGGGATGACCTAATACTTTACTAGCGTTTGAAACGAAACCTATTTTTGTCCCAATAACAAATATTATATACATTTCATTAGTACTAACCTATAAGCAAAGTTCAGTTTACTTATGACAGAAAATAAGTTCTATATATAGTTATAAAATAGTTATAATCGATTATAGTCTTTTATCTGACATATTGGAACTAGTAATTGTTATAAATAGTCGTTTGATGCTATTTTAATGATTTATTAATAAAATATGCTATATATTTTACTATGGTATAATGGTAAACAACTAAAATAAAGTTTTAGAAATGTAAGTACATGGTTATTTAACCTCTAAGCTAGACATATCGCAAAGTCACTTGCATGTAATTAGAATTGAAATAATTTTTAATTTGTTTGGTTACTCTCTAGTATATCAGTATATGAAGAATAAAAATTGTAGGTTATAAATAAATATTTGTTGTATTTAATATATAAAATTTTTATATAAATAACTGCCTTTACACTGATTTGGATTGATTGGAAATATGTAACATAACAATATTGATTAACTTAATTGTATAAGGTGTCACAAACTTCACGCCAGATTTGAATTGTGCGCCATTTGCGCGGCCAAGTGTTACCAACGAAACAAAAAGATACTAAGATACTAAGATACTAAAATACTAAAATACTAACAATAAGATACTAAGTATACTGATGTGTACTTTATGAATCAATAAAAAATATATATTTTTTAATTAAAAACTTTTGTTTTCTATCAAAATTACTTCTCGCGTGAATTTTGGAACATCCATTATTTTGATTTTTATTCAAATTCGATGGATAACAATTCGTTATATAACATGAAAAATATTATCCAATATAATATTATATAAACTTTTTTGTCTTTTCAACAAGATTTATAACTTTGCTATATAACATTATATCTTTTATATTCGATTTTTATTTTGTTTCTCATTTTTGTAATTATTTCCTCTATTTCTTTCTCTTCTAGTAAGTATAAGGGACATGCGTATTTTATTGCATAATTTTTTATTATTATATAATCACCATATATTTTATCTTATATTTTTATAAATCTTACTATCTAGTCTTTTATATAAAAATCATATAATTTTTATATAAAGTACTAGTTTTACTGTCTAACATATTTCATTTAAAAGTTATATTTCCTTATACATCAAATCGTTCAGTAGAATGAATATTTTTAGTTCAATATTATTTAACTATTAAAGGAGTGAAGTAAAATTCAAGAACATTGTTCCAAATAGCCAATAATAGTATTAAATACATATTGTAGACATAGATAGACTCTAGATAAGTGTTTAATTAATATCACATAACTCTTTTAGACTCAGTTTTACAGATATTTCGAATTATGAAATATCTTGTATACTGTTGGTATACCTGAGTGCCATTTGTATTCAACGTTTCCCTCGCAAGTAATTCGCCCTCGGACGAAATTCGTTTTTAGCGATTTAAGAACTTCCTATTTCGCCTTGGTGCTCGATCCATTTCCATCGATTCAGTAGTCTCTGAAAGCGGAGGAGCCGTATCCTTTCACGAATCGGCTCGATACCCATTTCACTTCACGAGGGCTCAGTTTTATCCCCCTCAATTTTAATGGATTTCCAGCCCCGTGAAATTTTCCAAAGGACCCGGTTGAACGGATGTTCCGCCATGTTCGAGCGGTTCTTGTTGCTGACGTGAAGTGTTCGCCTCTGCTGCGACCTGTTTCGTTCGATGTACCAGGGAGAACGCTCGTCAGCGTGGATACGACTTGTCGATAATTGTGGAATATTAGGTTTCTTTCGAGCATCGTGAGAGTAAAGGATTAAGTTTCACATTGTTAGGATCTCAAATGAAATGCTATAGCGATGTGGAAGTTGTACTTTAATTATACTTCCAGCAACGAAGTGTCTAGTAACTTTTTTATTTTACGTCTTTAATGGTGGTGGAAATTGTAGAGTGACTGAATTCGAAATGTTCAAATTTTTAGGTCTTCTTTCGTCTTATATTTTCATATAAAATGCTATAATAATGTGGAAGTTGTACTTTAATTATACTTCCAGCAACGAAGTGTCTAGTAACTTTATCATTTTACGTTTATAATGATGGCGGAAATTGTAGTGACTAAATTCGAAATGCTTAAATTTTTTATTTTTTTTTTGTTTTTTGTTTTATATTGTACATATTATAGTCTAGTAACTTTTAGTAACTCTAGAAACTTTTTTATTTTACGTTTTTAATGATGGTGGAAATTGTAGTGACTGAATTCGAAATGCTCAAATTTTTTATTTTTTATTATTTTATATTGTACATATTGGTAGTGGTAGTATGATTAGCTGTGATATAATTAAAATTTCTATTAGCTGTTTTTTATTAAGAAATTTTAGTATAGTGTTCAAATTTGAAATTGTCATAATCTTTGGTAACTTTTTCTTCTCTATATTTTATGTATTAAATGATAGTGGTATTTAATAATACCACAATTGAATTACCATTTTTCAAATATTTCTATCAATATATTTAACTTTTAATACTTTGTTTTTAATTTTCTTGCGTATTTTGTATTTTTATATTATTATTAATGTCCACAAATTTTTTAGTGCAACAGCCATATTTCAAATTGCTTAAGTTTCTAGTAACTTTTTCACTCATGACTTTCGTTTAGAATTTTTGTTAATATAAAATAAATAATGCTGTATAAGCATTAAATTTCAGATGGTTGAAATTTCTAATAACTTTGTCGCAACGTTTCTAGCTAATTTTTCACTGCTTGAGGATTAAGTAACAATCATACTTGGAACGTCTAAAATTCCTAGTGACCTATTTATCTTGTATCGTGTTACCTTCCATTAAAAAAGTAATGAAAATTCAATAATTACCAGCTTCGTTACGAGTTCTTCATTGTGATGCATTAAGGTTTTTCGAGCACCTTCCTAAAAGCATGGAGAAGAACAAGAGAGGGAGAGAGAGAGGGAGAGAGAGTCCATTCAACATGGTTCGATAAAATGACCCCTAGTTACGACACGAGTGCGTGAGAAGCACTCAGTGTGCGGGAGTATGATCAATCTCAAGCTGGCAAATGAAATTAGTTAGCTGCTGTGGCGTTCGTTTATTGCCAATTGTATTTCCTCCTTTTTTCTTTGAATATATTTAGTAAAGTAAAGGAAATAAAGTATGGATTGACTGCTTTTGAAGATAGGCAAAGTGTTTAACACGATCATTTCCACCCTGCCTTATTTTAAGGTTATGTTGATCTATTTAGAGGCATATCTTCGAGTTATGCTGTTATGTCGTATATTAGTGGTTCTCAACCTTTTTTGTCGCATACCACCAACAAATATGTGACCAAGTCACGTGGTATTTTGTTGCTAGTATCTATTCATTATAGTATACCGCACTGTATGTATTAATTTTTAACTTTTATATAATTTGATTTAGTTCACATACTAGGGGGAAATGTTCAACGTGTCACCAGTAGTATGCTTACCGTAGGTTGAACACCACTGGCCTATAGTATAATATTATATTATGTTCTTTATGATATTATACTATCATATATCCTAATGTATTATATTATACTGCAATATACTACATTATACTGCACTATACTATATTATACTGCACTATACTATATTATACTGCACTATATTCTATTATATTGCACTATACTATATTATATTGCGTTATACTATATTATATTGCGCTATAAGTATATTGCACTATACTATATTATACTGCGCTATAAGTATATTGCACTATACTATATTATATTGTGCTATAAGTATATTGCACTATACTATATTATACTGCGCTATAAGTATATTGCACTATACTATATTATACTACATTATATTGCGCTATAAGTACATTGCACTACAGTACGCTGTTGTAGCGTATATTATACTACTGTCCGTCAGTGATATATACGATACTATACTACTGTCTCGCATAACTGTATACAATACTATTCTACTATATTACTGTTTTATGCTACTTTATTGTGTTATTATATGTTACACGACAAGATATCATTGTTTTATATATATAAATATATATTATTATAGTGTATTATATCACATTATATGATTAGCGTGCACTCTTAAATACTATACCGTATATTCTGAAGTCGAAGAATTGGAGAATTAGCGAATTGAAAATCTGAGAATTGAAACGTTCGAAAATCGGAAACAATATAAAAATTTGAAAAAGTGAAAAGTTGAAGATAGCAGTATTTGGAAATCGAGAAAATTGAAAACCTTTGGGAAAACCTAGATATTTCGTTTCGATGAAACATCCCTCTGCGATTTCCATTCGTTCAATATTTAAATTTTTCGCCAGGTTTAAAGAGATATATGCGTATCCTGGGCTTCTATTTTATTTTCCGGATAAAACATGAAAGATGGGTATGTAGGCGATGAAAGATAAATATATGAAAGCGTACCACGTAAATGAAGTTCGTATTCGCAAAGTTTAGTAAATATTTTTAGTACATCTGTAATCGCGATATTTCCTGTAAATTTTAAAATGTAAAGAAATTTTAAGGCGAAACATCCATATATTTCGTTAA
Source organism: Eufriesea mexicana (assembly GCF_001483705.2). Lineage (NCBI taxonomy): Eukaryota > Metazoa > Arthropoda > Insecta > Hymenoptera > Apidae > Eufriesea > Eufriesea mexicana. The sequence goes on along the minus strand of NW_016908274.1, from coordinate 853,775 downwards.
TGCAGATATTATCATAGAGCCTAATAAATTATTTTCATCGCCATAGTTCAAGATTTTTTAAAATTCTGTTGCTAAGTTACAAAATATTAAAACAACATATATAAACAAATTAGGCACAACATTTTGTATTTTTAAAATGGAAAAAGTTATCTTGAATGTAACGTAAACTAGATTACAGGTAGGCCTCCTATAACACGGTAGATAGGTTCCCAGAAAATGCCGTGTTGTGTGAAACCGTGTTGTATGAGACCCAGACGCAGTACAAAAAGTGAGGTTACGTTGCGAAAATTTACTAAAAACAAATTTTTTTTTAATTCTACATAAACAACTTAATTTTTATTAAAAATATAAACGTATGTACAACACTAAAAAAAAAAAAAAACAAAAATATTATTTTAATTTAATGCAACTTTAATTTAATAAATTTCTTCGTCGTCACTGCTCATGTAGAACTACAGTGTTGTACAAAGGTTTTTGCAATTTTCTTATTGTGTTAGAAATCGTGTTATAGGATGCCGTGTTGTAGGAGGGTTCTCGCAATTTATGAATCGTGTTATAGTGAAACCGTGTTATAGGATGCCGTGTTGTAGGAGGACTACCTGTATTTATATTATGGAATGATGAATAATTTATAATTTATTTGAATAAATTTGGAAGCTGAATAATTTATAATATATTTCAAAATATATAGATGTTTATTATATTGTATTATCTAATATAGATATTTTATTTTATTTTATATCAATTATATTTTATATTTATATTTTAATAGAATTTATACATAATTTCTTTTATATTTGTTTAATTTTAATAGCATATAAGTTAAGTTTCTTTTTCTTTCTTTTTTTTGTGATATACATGTAATTAGCCCTTTGCACTCGACGATTTTTTTGTCCAGAAAAGACTAGAAATTCAAAAATTCTCTGCTATAAAGCTGACGATATTTTTATTACCAGTAAATAAGATATCGTATAATAATTAATACGTGGAATTATTCGATTTCGATGTTACATTACTTTAAATTCGAGATATTAATCCTTTGCACTCGAAAGGCGATTCTCAATCACCATTTCATAAAATTTGGAAGACCGATATTAATTAATATATCAAATTTAAGATAATGTGCGAGGTATCGAAATCAATTAATTCTACGCGGTAATTATTATACGATTCTTTATTTACTGCTCAAAAAAGTATCGTCAGTTTTGTAGCAGAGAATCCTTGAATTTCTACTCTTCTCTAGCCAAAAAATCGTCGAGTGCAAAGGGTTAATTCCTAGGGAATTAACAATTAGTGATATTGGCAATGCTGATTTCGTAGGATAATACAAAATTTAATTTTACCTACATTTTAATAATAACGAATTTATTTTAAAGACTACATACTTAATATTATTATCCTTTTCTATTTTTAGAAAATTAAGGTTTATTTTGAAAGTCTACAAATTACTATATCGGTCCTTTTTTTTTTGAAATTTAAAATTTTTTGAACGAGGATTTATTGCATTTTTATTTCATAAATAAGGATTTATCGTGGAGTTTCACAGGGGAAATAAGCTTCGTCCATAAACTATGCAATGACTTACGATTTTCCCTAGGAAAGCATATGTTTCACGTACGAAGCGAGATCATGATCCTTACTACACGCTATCAATATGATTACATTGTGTATCTGATCGGTATACTGCAACCATATATCACGGAGCACTTATATATCGAGCGTGGGTATCAGGCGAGTTTCCATTTAACGAGTGCAGTGAAAAATATGCCACTATTACGTAGAACTTAAAAAGTGCTTTTAACTTTCCATATTTGTGTGCAGACAGGGGTAATAAATGATACGTTAGCTGCGATATGAAAAGTAACTGATGTGTAACAGTTGAAGAGGGATATGACACGGAAGGAATTCCCCTTTGAGAAATTTTGTCGAGATTAATCTGGGGACTAATCCGTCATACCCTCTAGGGAAAAGTGTGATATTTGGTTCACCGATCTCGCATAGATTTCGTTCACGAATTCAACTGGATTAAAAGTGCGATAATGCCCAAGTTTAAAATATTACAAGGAAATTGAAATCTTGATATTTATGGTCTGATGAATAATATACGTTTTACTATAAACCTGATAAAATTTAACATTTGAAATTTTAATTTCGAAGTAATGTTATCTAGGGATATTTAATTTCTTATTTTATGGTTCATTAATTCAAATGTATTAAATGTACGATAATGCGCAAGTTTAAAATATTACAAGGAAATTGAAATCTTGAAATTTATGGTCTGATGAATATTATTATACGTTTTACTATAAACCTGATAAAATTTAATATTTGAAATTTTAATTTCGAATTAATGTTATCTAGGGATATTTAATTTCTTACCTTTACCGTTCACGAATTCAACTGTATTAAATGTACGATAATGCGCAAGTTTAAAATATTACAAGGAAATTGAAATTTTGAAATTTATGGTCTGATGAATATTATACATTTTACTATAAACCTGATAAAATTTAACGTTTGAAATTTTAATTTCGAATTAATGTTATCTAGGGATATTTAATTTCTTATTTTATGGTTCACAAATTCAAATGTATTAAATGTACGATAATGCGCGAGTTTAAAATATTACAAGGAAATTGAAATTTTGAAATTTATGGTTTGATGAATATTATACATTTTACTATAAACCTGATGAAATTTAACATTTGAAATTTTAATTTCGAAATAATGTTATCTAGGGATATTTAATTTCTTATTTTATCGAGTTACGAATTTCATCGTCGTATATTTGGTCTATGTAGAATTTATATTTTGTGGAATAATACGTGGACAAGATTGTAAATTCAATGTACTATAATAGACTTAATGTATTTACTATTTATATATTACTAAATTATTAGGTTATGTTTAGGTAAAATTAATTGTGATTATAATATAATTTTATTATATAATATATTTAATTGTACTATTTAATTAAATTTTGTGCGTAATTAATGCGATATTGTAACTTTGAAAATTTCTTTAACTTTATTTATGATTATTTGTATGCATTAAGAAATTTAAAATGAATATAATGGCAAAATCATGATATATATTCCCATGTATTGCAAAAGTTCTTTTGAGCAGCGTAACTTATTCTGTTTTATTTATAAATATGATTAAATATTTATTTATAAAATAAATTTAATTACTTTTATAAGTTGTTGTTACAGATTATTAACACTGATACTCACTAGTACTAATAATTCTTAAAAATTTCTAAATTAATAACAATTAAAAAATTCTTGTATTTTAGTCACAAATATTAAATTGAAGATTCTAATTTATTTATAAAAATGAAATTAAAATCCATTGTTACATTTCAAACAAATTTCAAAATATTTCAGAAATTGATGAAACGTCAAAATAATTAATTCTATTTAATCCAACGATAGTCGATAATTATACATTGGATTATAGAATGTTGCAATAATTTTCCAAAGCAATACATTAATACATCATGCTTCATTTCAAATTTAACTGGTAATGAAATACGTTACGCGAGATTTTACTCGAAGTCAAACTATTCCCCGCGATAATATAGTAGGAGGCCAGCTTTATTGATGTTAAGTGCACTATATGCAAGCTCGCTGCAATCCGATGCAGAAAACGCTCTTTAGCCTGGCAACGAATTTCTCGCGTTATCGATTGTGCCTTGAAATTATGCCTTTGTCCTGCATGCTGTGTAAGGATGAAACCATAATTAAGTGAAATTATGAGCAAGCGAATGCGTGTCGTGGTAATAAAAAGAATGTATAACGCGAGAAATGTTCGATTAATATCAAAAGGGCCGACTAAAATTAAGAAGGGGAAAATGATTTTCATTCGAAAGTAAAATCTTTTTATTCCTTATAGAGTATTTTAGATATAGAATATATTTATATGTTATATTTGGAATAGAATATGTGATTGAAATTCTTTTATGTGACCAAGTTTCTCTGTTTCGTGTTGCATCGATTTTTTTGATGAAGTGTTTCAGAAAATGATTGTGGAAATAACGTGAAAATTGGTTGACCTATATGACTGAAATCTCAAATTAAAAATTCGCACTGAATTTTTTTAGTTACTATTATGGAGACAATTATTGTGGGAATTATTATTAAAAAATTACTATTCTTGATACGAGTTGTGGTAATAATTGAATTTGTTCGTCTGCTTTGAAAATCCATTAGGTATTTTATGTCGATCACCATGATCATACTTAGAGAAACACATTTTACAATGCCCTTTTCTTATTTTTCAATATTTTTTAAATAAATTTTTAGATACAAGAAAATAAGAAAAAAGTATAATTAAAGAAAAATAAAAAATAAATGTTAGGAATAAATATATTTTTTAAGGGACCTTAAATACATGTAACACTTTAAGGTTACATGTCACAGGTTACATAAGGTTATATCCAATGGAAAATTGTTAAACTAATTTCCATATGAACTATGTTTTAAAGATTTAATAATAAAAAAAAAGAGAAGTAAAATTGGATATATATTTTTAGAGTCAATCAATGAAACAAGTAAAATGTATAAGTTTGAAAAGAATAAGTATATATGTTCTTAAAACTATGACACTACTACAAAGATTCTGACTTTCGCAGCATCCTAACGACTCTCTGATGACTCTCATGACTGTCTTACAACTCTGTCTTTCTAACCACACTGCGCTCTTAAAGACCCCCAGTCGTGTCGTTGAAGTACTTCAAAGTTGGAGTTTACATTATTCACTTGGAACGAAATTTTTTATTAACTTAACTTTATTCCTTACGATAACGATAATTAATAGCAGCACCGAGTTTCCTTTCATGTACGACCGAAAAATTTGTGAAAATAATATTATGCAAACAATATAACACACGTAGTAAGAAAAAAATTCCAAGATTGTATCAGTAAAATTAGAAAATAAGTCAATGACATATACGATATTCACGATAAACGTTTATTGTAGATATGAACGGTGGTGGCGCTAGTGAGTTAAGTGGAAAGTCGTCTTAAGACTGCCGAAACGCTTAGTCATTTTTCTAATGCCAAATGTCATTACTGCGATCTACTGCTGGAAAGATAAGATCATAATTAAATCTAGATTATAGAGGCATAACAGATGCAGAATACGTAATCTAGTCGTGTGTCAGCTTTAACCCAAATCACGTGGCACCATGTATCCTAGTCACCACGTGCACTCTAACAACTTATAACACTCTAAGAGTCATTGTTTACTCGTAATCGATGCTTTGACGTATAATTAACAGTCACGTAGCTAATATGGCATCATTTTTATGTTAAATTTTTTATTTATGTTAATTTTTTTTATTCTTAATTTTTTATTTCTGCATTTCAGAATTTTCATTTAATAATTAAAGTGGCAATTAGTAAGGAGTACATTTACAACACGATTGAAAAATCGTGACATTTAAACTGTAAAAATATTCTGGCTCTCAAGTCAGTATCAGGTCAAGAGGAGACAGAATATGGGTCAAAATTGATTCACCTTCCTCGACCGACTGTTAATATTACTCTACTGTAGCATATATTAAATGTATTATTAATAGCACGTTTGATCTCTTCCGTTTGACCCTCTGTCATTCGTCACCCATGTTATATCTCCAGATCACTTAATCTGTCATACAGTCTATGATATAATCACATTCACATTTATTACGTGACAGATATATATATACATATGTGATAATACAATTAATATTATATTTAATAGTGATATTATATCTAATAGAAATTGTTAAAATAATTAATGATGTAATGTAAAAAGATCGTTTCTTTCGATATTCATTACGAATTACTGTGAAACTTCGACGTTTGTGTATATATGAGAATATACGATTCAAATTTACGCGCCGATAAGCGCGACCTATTCGATCGAAGTATCGTCTGGGGTAACCCATTCAACGGGAGTAAACGCGGCAATTATGAAGCGAAATTGAATCGACCCGCTTGGATGATATCATTAACGATGTTTAAATTATTTTGTTCCATTGAATATGCATGATTCATTGGATCTGCATTGTCAGATGTGAAATTAGATTGATTTTAGGTTAATTACGCGATACTCGAGATACATTGTTTGTGATTCTCATTTGGAAATGATTAATCATTTCACGATTCTCCTCGTGAATGGTAATCAAATTAATATGATATTTTCGGTGATATTTCTCAAGAAAAATTTAGGCTGTTAATAATTCGGGGATCATTATACAGTAGATAAGATGACAATCAGTTAGGTAATTGAAAAGTTAGTAGAAATTTGATTTTAATATTTTATGTCAATGTTTAGAAATAATAGGGGAATTAATTTTTCCACTCATTTGTTTCAATAAAAAGTTGGCAATAGCAGTTACTGAATTAAATATTTAAAAAAATAAAAAGGCCAAAGAAGGCAATGAAAAATCACTATTGTAAATGTTGTATAATTTATTTCTCTCTCTCTCAAAGAAAAAGGTATAGAAAGAAATAACTGCTAGTAACTGATCTAGTAATTTTATGCATTAATTATTTTATATCAGAAAAAAGTAAATTTTTATATTTAAAATAATATTTATTTAAAACGTTATTTATATTTTTAATAAAGTTATATGTTAAAAATGTTTTTAAATTAATTATGAAGTCTGTAATAAATCTATTATTATCCTAGAAGTTTGTTATTTGAATAGTGTTGTGTACATACATAAAAGCAATATCGAAATAAAATTTTTTGTTTTGGGAAGTTAATTAATTTTTTCGGTCTAATTAATTTTTCATCCGCAGCTCAAACAAACTTTTACTTTCGAGTTGTATACCGCTTTAAAATGATGCCTCATTTTTATTTACGATATTTTATACAAATCGTATAAATGGCAAAAGGAACTTTAGCAGTGGTACTGTATTTGGGATATAAAAATCCCTAAAATACTGATTGTAAGGAACCTGTAAATTCCAATCAACATAATTTCTATATTATATCAAGCACTTTAAGCACTATAAAAAATTCAAAGGAGTAATGAATATAAATTTCAAAAAATTACCAAATAGTAACTAACTTGAAAAATATTAAAATTCCGTTAAACTTTTATCATTCATTACATCATTCATATTTTATAATGTAGAAACTCGTTTCTCAGAAGTTAAGATGAAACGATTTTGTATATACGAAGGCAGCGTGGTCGATATGAGTTGCTTGTCTTCTCTCAGTATGCACTATGACTAAGAGATACTGAGCACTTTGCATGTGCAATAAAGGACACTTTCTTGTTTATGTACACTTTATTACAGGATATAGTCGTTTGTGATTTCGAATATGACGTAGTAGCATTATGTTGAGTTGTGTTGCGTTCTGTTCTGGTTCTGAATGTGTTCTGTTCGAGTTCTGAATGTATTCTGTTCGAGTTTTGAGTTCTAAATAAGATCCTTATGGATTCTGATTGACTTCTGAATGTATTCTGTTCGAGTTCTGATTGTGTTCTGACCGACTTCTGAATGTGTTCTCTTTCAGTTCTGATTATGTTCTGTGATATCTCGTGTTCTGTTCGATGTCACCTCGAGTCTTTCATGATTGGTTAACCAGTTAGCTGTGACTGACGAGTATACTCGTCATGGAGAAGTGGCAGGATTTTGTGTCGTGACGAGTATACTCGTCATGCGTAAAAAGTAGTGACCACTGGCTATTTAAATTGTAATTTTTGTGAAAAATAAAACATATTCTCAAATTTCAAGATGTTTGGAATATTTTGAAGCCAGGTCGGAATAAAACAAACAAATAAAAAATATGAATAATTTGAGATGAACTCATGCGTCCCCGTATGCACCGGTTGAAACAGCTTATCAGTTCGCATAACGAATTTATTTATGTGCGATGATAACGTATTTTAGATGTTAGCGTGAAAGGAGCAAAAGCAAAAGTCGGAAAACTTATTTATGATAGGGTTCCTTCAGGGATGGTTCGTCACAGGACAAATGCGTGACGCTGACCAGACGCTGAGCCATTGATGGCTGCTGGCCCGAAGTTACCTAGCTATTTTTCGACGGTCACTAAAATTCATAGATATCCATAAAAACTAACCAATAAGAGAATAGATGTTACCCAAATAAGTAAATATTAGTAATAAAATTGTCAATTTTATAAAATAAACTCATCTTTTTGATCCAATATTTTAACAGCGACACTTACTCTGCGATTGACGAGTATACTCGTCATCGCCCGATTTTCGCGTCACATATAGGTGCGCGCTCTCAAAAGGGGGCGCCACAGTTAACTGGTTAAGGGTGGACGTTGATGGCGGAAAGGCCCTATTTTGCAATTGGACGTGTGTATATCTGAAAGATTTTATGTTTGAGAAGTAAAAAAATCTCAAAGAACTTGCCTTTCATATTGTTTCGACAGTCAATGTCGTAATTTATATGTAGATGTCCGTTCGTCCCTTCAATGGGTCAGTCGCAAGTTGGTCCAACTTGTTGGGTCTGGTGTTGTATATTTGTGCATTGGCTGCACCATTCTCACAGTCTAAACGACAAAGTGAAACAAAGTAATCTTCTTTTCATATTCTTCAGCATACTTGAGCGCTTGGCATCTAGTGTTGACTCGCTGTCGCCTGAGCGGAAAGTATAGCAAAATCGGCGCCGCACTCAACTTCACGCCAGTCCCTAGTGACCGGGACTAGATTTTCCGTTCAGGCCTCGCCGGTTCGTAAGGCCCGGAAGGGACCATATGATGGCTAACCGTGGCGTGAACGGAACGGCACGTAAAACCGGCGTGGCGTTTAACGTGTTAACTCTTTGCGGATGGAGCGGTTTTGAGTAAACCGTACCATGGGACTGAGCCACTGCCGCGATAGTCATTCAAAACTACCAGCGCTCATTTTTGCTTAAATGCGATTTTCGTTCATAGCGACGCTGACAATAGGGACATAAAACAGTCCACCACTTAACTTGGGACGTAAGGGTCCTAGGGCCGCAACAGCGGACGCATATTTGTGTTTCTCGGCCATAGCGACGCATTTACGTGGGACACATTTATGCGTCCCTCGGTTTTATCAGTTGTTTTCGTCGAACGCATATATGCGTTTCTCGGCCAGACTGATAGCTTCCGCAAAATGCATATACGTGGCGCTCGTCCGCAATATATTAGTGAATCCGCTGGAAGGACAACGAGACACGTCTAACCTTCGTTGTTACCATCGCAACAGATTTTATTAAACGGAAAAAATATGTGTTTCCAATCTACACAGTCGTTACTCTATGGATTGGGAAACTAATTAACGTTGACAGCACTCGTTGATTGGCATCCGTAACAAATTCCGATGATGACAGAAATGACCTCGATTTCAATAATCGGAATGAAGAAATAAAAATAAAACTGTGGATCGATAGAACGTCGCCATTGAAAAGAGAACGAAACGGCGATTGAACGATCCGTGAATTACCAGTAAAATGCTTCGACAACATCCCTATTCAGTCTGTACCAGACTGTGCACGATCGTTTATATTTCATTTGTACCAACCTCCCGGAAAATGTAGTCTCTATTGAAAAACAGTTAGTGGAGAATACGCTCGTTTTACTCTCTCTGATCGATTACGTATTTCCGTATATGCGGAGATGGATTGATCGAACCGGCGTTAAAGCAAAATTATATCTATAACGGTTAAATTGGAGGAGAAAATTACAAATCGTGAATTTCTCTGTTCAATATTGAAATTCAATATTGAATCTCGAATCGCGAAATTTGACGAAGGATAAAACAAATGACGTCCGTATGGAAATTGAATGAGAATTCTTGAATCGTGTAAATATCTAGTAACTTTTTGTTTGAAAGTTTACGCTAACATGGGAATCGAATTTTAAACGCGAATTTTTAATAACTTTTTTATTTTATGTTTCGTATGTTGAATTATTAAGTTTCAATTCGTTCAAAATCCTGGTAACTTTTTTGTTACTGCATCCGTTGAGCGATAATTCTATAGAAATTGTACGATACGAATCTCTAGTAACTTTTCAATTTTGTCCATTGAAAAATGGCAATATGAAAAATATATTTGCAATAATGACTTTCCAAATCCTCCAAATTCCTAGTAACTTTTTCAGTTCTATATTTATTTAATATTTTTGTGCTTTTTTAATTTTATATTTGTTATTCGTTTTTATTGTTTCAAATGCGTAATAAATTTTTGCAAATTTTTGCAGTTAAAATTATGTATTATACTAATCTCAACTATTTAGTACTTTCTCAGATTAGAATGCTGTAACTTCAAAGTTACTAGAATTAATAGCACCAAAAATTTTATAGCGAATTTTTAAAAATTATTTTCTCTGCTATACCGAGTATGCGAATGTTTGCTATTGCATAGAAACTGATTTTCTTGTTTATTTACAAGTTATAACAGTAGATGGACAAAAGATTATTGGAAAAATGATTTTTTATTCTTGGGTGCAATTCATCTTGTGTTCAATTGGAATAAAGCTATGGAAAGAGTATTTCAAACTTGGATCAACTGTCCTTAAAGAAATGTATTGTCATTTGAAACTTTTATTTCACGCTTCTTGAAACTTTCTCTGGTGTACCTCGAAGGACAAAAAGAAAAAGAAATGAAGTGGAAAGAAGAACAATGACTCTAGCTAAAGGTACTAAGAACGTATTGTACAGAGTTTTCTTTACTCTCTATTTCTTCTCACCCTTCCAGAGTTCCACATTTTCTCCATTTTTTCTTCGCTGACACATTTTTTCCTTATACACGGTTCACTATTATTGCTCTTTTCGTTTCATTAAATTACTTAATTTTGCTTTATTAAATTATCATTGTAATTTGGAAAGGTCAAACCGAAAAGTACAAACATTTGATTCAAATAATTTAATATTTACTTCAATTGTAAAACAATTAAATACTTATAAAATATTTCTTTTAATATTTCGTATTTGATTTTTCAAAAATACAAAAATTTTAGAAAATATAGAAATGCTGAAAGTGATACGTTATTACTCTCTTTAAATTTATATGTAGTCAATTTTTATATTTATATTTATAATTATTTTTAGGTTATTATAGGTATTTAACATACCTAAAATTATAATTCCTAGATTTATATATTTTATTTTTATTTTTATATATTATAAATAATAATGATAAAATCCTGTAATTTACACAGATCAAATGTTTATTTATTCTTAGGAAAATCAAGCACTTAACTAAATTTTTATTGACTTTTGATATATCTGATATATATACATAGTAATCCACGGGAGGTATTGTAAAAATAATTATAAATATATCGAAAGAAAAATCGCGAACTGGAGAGATCAAGACGATAACGTTGAATGCAGTATATAATAAAATACCCATACATTAGCATGTAACTTGAAAGTTACAGGGGCCCATAGAGGGTTAAATTCTATGATATTGCTTGATTTTTGCAAAAAGTTAGAGAAATAGACACTGTCTATAGTTATTATACGAAAAAAATATTCTTTTGTGACAGAATAACGCAAATACACCGGGAGTAATCTCAGGAATTCTAATTGAATCTGTTAGTAGTTTGTTTAACTAACTTATTTAATTTTGTACACTTTTTTCACAAACGGTACTGTTGAATGCTGTTTTGTTAAATCATATTCAATAATATTTTTCCTGTACATATTGTCATCTCTTGCCATTTGTTATAGCCATTACAATTCAGTAGAATTTAACTGAAAAATTCAATTATATTGACATTTTCGACTAATATCGTGGTAAGCTAATTTTTTTACATACATAAGAGAGAAAAATCCCATTGAATTGTTATAGTCATAACAATTCAATAGAATTTGATTAAAATATATAAATAAGCTAAATTAAGTTTGTAGATTCATAATCTATTGATATATTTTTTAATATTTTATGTAATAAATTATAAAATTTTATAGATTTGTAACCAGTTGAATATATCTACTTGTATCAGCATATAGATGACTATACATGCTGATACAGTCTGGTATGGTTCGATAGCTGATCTATTCAATAGGCTATAAAATTCTATAGGTTTATATATATATATATATTCGTTTATGTAATTATCCATGACAATTGCTCTTTATTAAAATGTTGGAAGAACTATGGGGATACAAAAAATACATAATTAGTGAATTTTTATATAATCTTAAAGATTGAAATAATTAAAGCCTTTCATTAAAAATTTTTCTACACAGTAAGGTAATATTAAATTCCAAAAATTTTATTTTTATTTGAAATGATTATAAGGATAATTTACTTTAATAAAATATATAAGTGAAATCTTTTTCACATATATTTTACCACACGCCATACAAATTATAATTCACACGAGGTAATTCATTTCTTAAAATATTTGCAATTACAAAATTTTACACGTACAACTTGCAACTTACACCCCTTTTTTATTTTCGAAGTACTGTGTTCAAAATAATATAAATAATATAATATTATTCGTATATATATACTATTTATAAATAGACACAATACAGATAAATAATGGTATGATTAAAGTGTGAAAGCTTTGTAGGAACTTTACAGAAATATAGTGAAAGGTGAGACGTCTGAAATGCATAGCAGGTAGTAGATATTCTTCTTTCTTTGTCCGTCGTTGTATGTCTTTGAACGATGAACATATAAACATGCTGTATCACGTATCACTTATTCTTTATGGACAAGCTCTTTGATATACCTGTTACATCAGTCGCGACATCTACCTGGCTAAAAGAATTCCTTTTCGTGTATATTTCATAAACCTTCAGAGAGAACCAATCAATATAGTATCATACAACTTTTATTCTTAATACAGGTTCTGCACTCTAACTCCATTCTTTTGCAGAACAAATTCGCAACACATAGAGCCAACATAAAACTCTTGTAATAAAAATATAATTCAATGTGAATTTATTGTTCTAAAATAAAAAATTTAATACCATATGTTATACAGGGTGTCCCAGAAACGGTAGTACAACCGGGAAGGGAGTGATTTCACAAGTAGAAACGAATCGAAAATGAAGAATAAAATTTTTATTATTCGAAGCTTTATTTACGAGAAAATCTACTTTGAATGTTCGCTGAGTTCGTGTGCACTTAGCTATGGCTTATACGAATAGATCATCGATACACGAATATCGGTTGTACAATCGAGGAGGGGGTTATCCTAGATGAAAAAACAAATCAAAAATAAAGAATAACATTTTTTCGTTTGAAGCTTCGTTTATGAGAAAATCGACTTTGAATATTCACCGAGTATTCGTGAATTAACTATGGCTGAGATGTATTGGCTATAAGTATATCAGCATTGGTGATACAACTGAGGAAAGGGTCATTCTACATGAAAAAACAAATCGAAAATAAAGAATAAAATTTTTACATTTGGAACTTTGTTGTTAAGAAAATCGATGTGAAATATCCATCGAATATATTGATATACTTCGAAAATATAAGAGAAAAAAAGAAAAAATTCCCCTCCCCCCAAAAATGAAAAAAGAATTCCTTTTTGAGAATTTGTACTACGTATATGATTCTTTACATATTACGAATTGCAAGACGAATTTTGTCCATAAATTTTGGACACGTATATCTTTTCAATAAAGCTTTTTCGTGGATTTTTTTTAATCTACTTGACGTCAGTAACAAGTAGTTTCAGTTTGGTCCCAATCTTTTTGGGTACCCTGTATATTCATATAATAATCGTGACAATTTATGGGAATAATAATTGCAACAGAATGTTTAATAACATATATTAAACACGGTTTGAAAAACCTGTTAAAATGTCTCTTGCACAGAGTCTTATTTTTGAAAAAATTTCTTCATCTTCTTCATTATTATAGAGTATAATGGCAGAAATAGTAAAGTATGTTTTACCTAGCCAACAAAATTACTTTCCGAGTCTTGAAAACACTTACATTGTCCAAAATCAAACACACTTGTCAGGATTATGCTTATTCAAAATGGCATTGTATCATGCTATAGTAAGAATTTCGATTATCCGCACTTCCGTCATTCGAATTATTCATTATTCGAATACTCTGTTCTCTATTATTCAAACATTTTTTCTATGTAAATATTTCAATCCAAATTGATTCATACGCAAGAAATTTATTGCAGAAATCGGTAAACGTTTAGTATAATACAGCAGTCACATATCTATTTCGAATAGTGAAGCAGAACATGAATATAATGATGATGACACATTTTGAAGCATTTGGAGTTTGAGATATAGGGCTGAGGTAGTACGGGGCACAAAAAGGATGTACTTTTACTGAATTAAATTTACTAAAAAAAAAAATCACACTCACTCGTGTGATTAGTAGTTAAGAAAATTTAGGATTCATAAATTCTTCATTAAATTAGATTTAAATTTGTTATTTGTCCCTATTTTTGTTGCATACATTCAATATTCATGCTCTTCTGTTTTGAAATGTATAAAAATTAAAGTAAAGAAGAAAAGAAAGGTGTGTTCTATTATCCGAAAATTCTCTCATCCGAACACTAATGTCCCCTAATTAATTCGGATAATCGAGATTTTACTGCATACACCTACAAGGTGAATTTGATTTGCGAAAAAGGGAAGATAGAATGCAAAATTTATACTATCATTTAAAATTTTGTCGTGCTATTTTTAAATTTTTCATCTGAATTTCAGGATTTTGAAAGTTTCCTTGATATTTGAAATTCGTTTCTAGTTTCAAAACAAAACGAATGAGTCGAAAATAAAACGAATACTGTGTAGGTGAAAATTGTCTGGAGTTCCTAACAGTCTTCGTACAGTCGATTGCGGAAACATTTATTGCTTTCGAGTATTTATAGTTTCTACTGCAGACAGTTCATTCGATCTAATCAACTGTGTAAAAAAACTCAAGGTTGGAAGCATATAAAAAATTGGGAAAAACACTTTAAAGAAATATTTTCAAAAATCTGTCTGAAATCTATTTATTATTAAGCATTTCTTATGAAACTTGAAAAAAAAGAAAGTATGAAAAAATATCAATAAATAATATTAAATGATATATTTAAAATTATGAAATAAAAAAAAATTTCAAAATTGGTTTAATTTATTGTTTCAACTTTGTATTATTATGATACACTATACGTATTTTTATTATTAAATACTGGTTTAATTTTTATCATAAAATGGTAATAGGAACAGATAGTAAATGTTTTCAGTTGAGGTTTTATATTTCTATTAAGTATAGTCCGTGGAAACGGTATAGTGAGGCCGTAATTTAAGACATTAGGGGGTGACACCGATTGATGTAGCTGTATTCAATATCGTACACGTTCTATAGAAAAGCACTTTAAATCTCAGGTTACAAAAGTCATTTATGGATTGATATTTAAAATTTCTCTATGAACTGTGTATTACGTAGAGAAAAGTAAATTATGTATTTCTAGAAATTGCTTTTCAAATTGTATGTTATATAACATTTACTTAAATATATTAAAAAGAAAAGTAATTTCCGGTTGACATTATATGGTCCTAACCTATATCATTCTAACCTATATGGTCCTAATTCTCCTATATCTCAAGTTGTTATTTTTAATAAAAAAAATGTGAATTATAATGAACTCATTATATTCATATTATTAATGTTTAAATAAAGAATGTGTTAAGTCAAATAAATATATATTCAGCCTCTTAATGTTAAAATTATCGATCTATAAAATTTATCTAAATATAATATGTATATAGTTAATATTAATTAAAGTGCTGTGATGAAGATATAATTAATGATAATTAAAGTGCAGCGATGAAGGTATATGCTGATAGGAATATATAATTACATTTCTGTCTGAATAAAAGTTAATATTAATTTTACCAGAAAGAACTGCATATTTCCAGTAATTAAAAAATTAAATCATAAATCAGTCATTTTGAGTCATTTGTTAGTTGTAGTATTAATTAAAATTCATGAACTTAGTATAGGCTGATTTAATTAGAATGAGTTGTTTTACTTTTGTACAATTTTTTATATTTCGTCTTACTTAATTTTTCATGCATTCATTGGAATTCAAAATTTTCATTGCCAGTATTCTATATATATGGAAAATTAATTTTCCTCTTTATTACGACCTTTATATTACATTATATCCTAATGCCTTTTTAGTTATTAGTCATGATTTATATTTAATTTATATTTCCATGGCTAGATGGTTATTTAAAAAATTAATTTTCAAAAGTTATTTAATTTTTTTATATTTTCTTGTACTTTAATTTCTTTTTTTTGTATATCTTGTTATTAGAAATTATAATGTAATTTCCAGTATTTCTTTTATTTTATTTTCTTTGTTGTTTGTATTTTCACTTTTACTATTTAAAGCTCTTGCACTTGTTTAATCAATTATTTATCATTATTAGAGTATTTTCAATTTTATTATAAAATACTTATAATTAACTTTCTTTTATTAAACTATTATATATCATCCATTAAATCTATGTTCAAAACTTCAGCGACCAATTGTTCGGTTAAACGTCGTTAAAACAACACAAATTTTGCAAACTCTCTGAAACTCCTCACGCACTCAAAATTTTCCCCTTAATGGTCCAGTTGTACGTAAAACAAATTGTTTCTTTTCTCTTCATCAGTTTTCGTTAACAACGTAAATCGATGGGTCTGATTATAACGGATCAATTTAACCCGCATAATTGCTGCTCATTAACCAAATTTCCTAGCAATCTTTCATCAGCACTCTCGAGCATAATAGACTGCCTTGCCATCTGACCTGGATTTCCGATTGCAGCGCCACTCGTGTTACCTCTTGTATTCTGAAGACTGGGATTCTCTGTCCACATTTAAATTATGCCGTCGTAATCACGCCAATATTCAGTTCTAGAACATCGATATGAATATATATATTTGTATGTTATGTATAGAGTTCACCTAAATACGACACGTGGCCACAAAGCAGTTAAATTGCAAGTAATATCTTTAGCCGGGACAAAGTTTCTTGTCGGAGACTAAATTATCCGCTAACCACGTCATAAGCACGTTTCTAAAGTGATTAGTGTAGGTTGGTATGAGGCAAATAGTAAAATGCGGGAAGGGATATACAGGGTGTCTTTTTAAGAAATGACGAAATTGATGTTCCTTTTTCTTTGTTGAAAGTTTCCCTTTCTTTTATTTTCTCTTTTTGAAGAGTGGAGAATAGGTGTAGGTGTTGATATATTCAGTTCCATTCTTGACTTTTTATCTGTTCTTAACCAACGTTCATTTTTATAATTTTTTTGTTTAATTTAGAAAATGTGTTTTTAATATTCTATACGTAATTGCGAATTTTTATTTTATTTTTATTTTTGTTCACACAGCACGATCCTGTATATTGAATGATAAAAATAATAGAAATGACTTAAAAGGAATAAAAAATAATTTTAAGGAATGAATGTTAACTACATAGTAATAATAGCTGAAATAATAAAATTTGTTTATATCTGTTTTATTTATTTTATTGTATAGTTTTATTAATTATATTACATTTTACTAATTTTATTGATTTGGTTAGCAAACTTTCCATTATTTATCAACTAAAAATCTATATTTTATTTACTTTTTTACCTTTGTTTTTTTCTTAAATAGTTTCTTATTTAATAGATTTTTCTTTAAAACAATTTATGATTTAATTTCGTATTCAGCAAAATTTATATTTTTCGAGAATTTGATGTTTGCAGCACGTATCCGAGCATAGGATGTTCTGTTCAAGATTTCATAAATGCAAATTTGAATGTAGCAGGTGGATGAAAGAGATCTAATGAATAGAAAGTATCTGTGCATTGCATAAATCCTCATGAAGTATTATTATAAAATTGAATAATAATGCACTTTGGTAAATAGTAATCAATTTAAGTATAGGAAAAAGAAATTTTATTACAAAAATAGAAAACAATAAACAATGTTTTATTTTCTTATTCAATTATTTTTATTTTATCTATTGTTTATATACTTTTTATGTCGTTAAGGAAATGGAACAGTGCAAAAATATATCTGAATTTTATATAGTACAGTACTAAGTCTGTGAAAATAATTAATGTAGAAACAGTGGATGAAAGACGGATTTGAAAAATGTTTTCAACTAAATCGACCAACTATAAATTAAAAAGCTTTTACGACCGCAATCAATTCGGTATATAAGGAGAATCGAAAGACAGCGTCATATCCAAAGATATCATATAGGACCATAAAGTGCTGGGATATGTGTATCCGTCCTTTTTCTTCTATTTGTTTGGACGTACGTATTGGAAGCTTCACTTTTGCTTGGTAATGTTATCCCTATTGTAAAATCTGATCAAATGACTGTAATAACACAGAAGAAAGTCTTAAACCTCTATAACTAGAATCATATTTGTTTGAAAAAAGACAAAAATTATAATCTATTAT
Source organism: Eufriesea mexicana (assembly GCF_001483705.2). NCBI lineage: Eukaryota > Metazoa > Arthropoda > Insecta > Hymenoptera > Apidae > Eufriesea > Eufriesea mexicana. The sequence continues at coordinate 835,402 of NW_016908274.1, read as the reverse complement.
AATATTTATTTACACTTGAACTTTGGACTTTTCATAATTCTTATAAAAAAGTATTTTGTTCCTCCATATGAAATTAAGTGGAAAACTGAAAAATACAATTGCATACCAATTAGAGAAAAAAAATTGAATTAAAAATGCATGGATGTACGGATATCAATTTCCAAGTTACATAATGTTATAGACAATTAAGAGTTAGTAAAAGAACAAAAGAATGTCATGAGAGATTATTAACTGATTATTAACTAATCATATATATAATTCTTTTGTCATAACACTTAAATAATAAACATACCTTCATGCACTAAACCATAATTATAGTTGAGTGAATTAAAACAGAAAATATTAGGGAAACACTTACTCATTTATTCCCTATATGCTTAGAGATGCATACTAGCTTTTTCATGGTACTACAAAGTAGCCTATGCACACACCTTTTATTCCAAAGAAATTAATTTTTCATCTCTCGTATGAACGTTTTTGGTCATACTGAAGAATAACAAAGTTGCTCAATCTTCTCCTGAGACACCCAGTATATCATTAAAATGCTCCGGCGAAATTCATTCAGGAGGCGATGTTTTCAAAGCGTTGCTATCCCCTTGATGGCTGAAGGTACATATACATTCGGGGAGTCTGGAAGGAAATAAAATGGAAGAGAGAGAAAAGAAAAAAGAAAGGATGGGGATGCATTTCCTGACGGAGCAGCTAGAAGGCTCGTTAGTAAGATTACCTCGTAGACCTCTGGCTCCAGAAACCGAGATATTCACTGTTAAGCCGGATCTGCACTTGACGAACGAGCGTAAACGAATAAAGCGAGCACAAACGAGCGCGAGTGAACATAAACAAAAACGTGCGAGCTCGAACGAATGTGTAGGAATAATCAAAATCCGTTTCGCTTCTGTTTATTGTCCTTCGATTCCAGATGGCTTTGTTATCGTTGAACGAAGAACTACGGGCACTAAATATTCAATCATCTTGTCCATACCATATAAGTACGAACGAATATTTTTCTACATTATTGAATCGTACTGCACTAATCATGAAACGCGTGACAGCCATGCGATGCAACGGTCTCGCGTGATGCGCAGAACGGTGCGCAAAAATCTTGCCACTACGCAGATCACTAGATATACGTATACTACGTTCCGTCGACACACGTTTGGGTTAGTAGCTGTGAGTCAGAGACACTACGTTGTCGGTAAGCAACGGGTCACGTTCGTTAATGTTCGTTCGCGCTCATTTGTCAGGTATAAACTCGGCTTTAAGTGAACGATCCGCGTATTAGATTGGTTAGGCGAGGGCTTGTAATTACTGAGAAACTCTTGAACGTCACCTTATCCTCTTTACTTCTTTTTAGAGCACTTTGTAGCGAGTTTATGGAGTAATTTATCCAAGTTATCTCTCTTGTAGAAGTTTCTTCACGAACGAAAGGAACGAAGAACGATTTTAATTTTTCTTTGTTTCTTTAATTTTTTTGTTAAATTGAAGCTTTTAATATGTGATTTTATTATCAACTGTCTCATTTCACCAAAGGTTACAAGGGAATATAAAATTTCTAGTGTTATAATAAAATTTGATATTATATATTAATGTTTTGTTTTAATTTATAAATAAATAGTAATTTTTAATTAGAGTAAGTTTATGATTATCTTTTGTAAGTTGTACAAAAAGTTTCTTCTTTACCAACTAGAGAGAAATTCATTTATTTAAATTTTGCACTTAAACCATTTTTCAACTTTCCAGCTTTTAATTCGACTTCTTTATTTTTTACTTTCATTAGCTTTTAATTTATATTTCAGCTCTTTTAAGGAGATGCACTCAAATACTTATTTATTCTATTAAACTTTAAATTAATATATTAAAATATTTTTTTATTTTCAAATTGTAAATAGAGATACTATAATGAATTTACTTTCGTGTTAATATTTATTTATTATTAATAAACAATTATTAATGGTAATAAAAAGATATTAATTTATATCTTTGTTACTTTGATACTAAAAGTTTTTATATTTATATTTACTTTATATTTAATTTTAAAATAATATTTTTAAGTTAACTTCTTTTAAATATCTTTAACATATTTTTTGTAATTTCTATCTTTCCTGAAGTTCTAAACAAGTTGTAATTTCTCTGTTACAGATTCACCAGAATAGGGAAAACCAAAAAAAGAAAAAAAGAAGAAAAATGGGTTCAACATAATCCACGAGGAAAGATTTCACGAAGGAGTCGATCGAAGAAGAGGAAAATGCGTATCATGTTCGTCATTTGACCAGGACCATCAATCAGCAATACAATTTCAGTACAAAGACAAAAAGAAAAGAAAATCTAAAAACGAACGAAAAAAATAATCGAAAAATTCGCGAAGACAAATAAAAAAAAAAAAAAATTAAAAAAAGAAATAAAAACGGAAAAATCACTTCCGAGGAAAGTACAATAAAGAGAAAACGAAAGAGGGATAATAAGAAACAAAGACAAAGCGAGGACAATCTAAAACAAAGTTACCTAATTAATTAAATCAACGTACATTGATTAATAGATCGAATCGATTATACGTATTTCTATTGACGACTGAGAATATATATATTCATCTATATATATTATATATATATATATTATATATTGAAGGTTAATACGAGAGATTATTATCGATCATTGTTAATGTTAAGAGATATTTGATGTTTTAAAGTATTATAGAATGAAAGGGGAATAAAGAAGGAGAATAAGAAACGAATATTTTAATTTTATGAATTATATAGTCGATTTAATGTTAATTTAGTTAGCAGAAAAAATCTTCCTATCGCAAACGAAATAAAGAAATCGAGAAGAAAATATAGTAAAAAAATTGGAAGTAAAAGATTTAAAAAAAAATTATCGAAATTGGTATATAAGATTAAACGATTAAGTAAGCTGAAGGAAACAATCAGATTATAAAGAAACGATATTATAACGAATATAGTAGCTGTGTTTGAGAAATTATATGTAGACGTTGAAAATATACTATTATATAGTTGTATGGTATCCATTGGGTCCATATTTAGAGAGACTATCAGGCAGAAATAAACTTGTTTTTATTGTTATCACTGAAAATACCAGAAGAACAAAAATATTTCCAAGGAAAAGAAGAAACATCGAACAAAGAACAGTGAAAAATAAAGGTGATTATTTAGAGTAAAATACTTAAAATATTTCATGATATTGCCATAGATTTAAAATTTCAGTTGTATTTTTTATAATTATTTTATTGTGTAATATTGCAAAATATGATTTGCTAATTAATGTTTCTAGAATAATATGATATTTCTGTAAATAGTAGTATAATATTAGAAACAAACTAGGTTTTTGATTAAAAATTTTTGAATCAATCAGGATTTATAATTTTTAATAAAAAATGCTTTTTTCAAATGTAATGTTTTTTTCCATTAAACCTTTAAGTAAATTTAATGAAACATTTGATTTCAATCGTAGATTTTATTTGATTTTAATATTCTTTTCACTGTTTTTGTTTGTTAAAAAATTTCTTTTACGTGCTATTGAAAACAATTTATTAATTGAAACAATATAACTAATTTAATATATTTCATGTGTAAAATTTTCATTAATTATAAAATATATGACATAAAATTGAAAATGAATCATAAGTTACAAAGTTTTATTAATATTTGTATTCTACAAGTGTATATTCTGTCATAAAATTATTTAAATGTGATCAAATTTTATTACATTATTTTATCATTGTACATTTATTATATGTATTCTCACGATGAATATATTAACCAAATTTGCATGAACAGAAATGGAAAAGTATTGCTTCCCTGATAATAAAACTTCCAAATATTTTTTTTTGTAGATTAAAATATAAACTATTAACATGGATTAAAGAATACAAATTACCGTTGCTACTAAAATTTTCTTAGTGACATTTCAAAGTATCTCTTAATCAAACATTTTAATGTGATTTTCAAAAAATAGAAAGAAAGTGTGAAGAAAATCTTTTTCTTCAATGAAATCAATGCTTCCTAAAATAACCCAATAAATTTCTTTAGAAAATATTAGTTTGATAATGTTTTACCAGAAAAACAAATGATTTTGGAAATAAATAAACAAAGTATTTAAATAATTTAAGTTTTCTTAAAAAACTAAAACACAGAATGTTTATATTAATATATCAGAATATATTATAAAATTATCAATTATTAATAACCCTCTATGAATATTCCTTACTTTATTACAAACCAAAATTATCAAATTAGCAGTGAAATCGAAAAATTTTGTGATAAAATATGATAATGTTCGTATTAAAATTTCACTTTTGTCTCGATTCTGTGATGTAATTATTTAATTACTTTGAATCAGTTCAAACTTCAGAATATTTTCACGGAGACTGGAGAATGTTGCTCTGAACTGCGAGGCTAAGCGGCTTCAAAATGAATCTGGAAGTGGAACTTATCGCAGGGGTGATTAAGGGTGGACCACCCCCCAAAAACCTGCCCGCGCCGAGGCTCATTAAAATTTTCATCGCTGGAGAACGGAATGGTCTTATGCTCTAATCACATTCTTTTATCGATATTCTGATTCGTGTATGTCTGGTGTCCTTTAAATGACACATTTTTGAATTCTGCTATAATGCAATTTAATATATGTAAATAACTTTATTTAAAATTTCAGAGGAAATATTTAAAATAAAAATTGTGTGACAGTAATTTTCATTTAACTGAAAATTGAAAATTTAGAAATTTATTTAAAAAATTGGACATTAATATTATTGGAAAAATTTAAATATTATATTTGTGACAAATATTGTTAATAATTCAATATTGGAATTTAAGTAATTTGTACTTAATAAAATACTTAACGAGTAAATAATTTAAAGAAAGATATAATTGATTGAAGAAATTTTATTTTAAAGATTAGATCAGTTTTTAAGGAATCTGTTTTTAACGAATGCAAAAAATGTGTCATTTAAAACAAGCATTTATTTGTAACACGTGTACTGCCATTTTTAACCCATTAGACGTTAATGTTTAAAGAATACATCATTTTTTTCTTTCTAATAATAGAATTTGGAATTTTTTCTAATAACACTGTTATTTTAATCTAAATCTGAATTTTATCTGTAATATCTATTGTATAATTCTTGTAGAGTTTACTTTCCCGAATACAAATCATAATCGAAATTGTTCCATCACCCTCAATTTTCAAAAATTGTTTTTCTAGGAACGCACGATTTTTGACTAAAATAAGGTATTGCACGAAAGGTAAAAACATTAGAACATTCATTCTCATCTTAAAAGATTATTTTTTAACTACTTTATATTAAAAAGTCATTCGTATTTATGTATCGAATAACAAAGTTTTTGAAATAGAAAGTGATATAGACAAATTTCTTATAATTTTGCGATTAGTATTAAAAAGTACATGAAAACGTATACATATTATGCATATAAAAGCGTGAGTTCTATTAGACGATGATTTTGGTGTCGCTTACGCGTGACTACGGCCCTGGCGAAGCTAGATGTGCGAACAATGGCTGCGTGGCAGCAAAATCCCACTTACGGGTTCTTAATATATATTTTACGACCCTGTCATCATTCAGGATTGTCCTAATATCGTTTCTATATGGTTTCTTCTTCAGAAAAGTCTACAGAATACGATATCGTGTAGCAAATTCGCGTCAGATAAAGAACCTTTTATAAAAATGCAAGAATATACGTAAAAAGTGCGCACGGCGGTTCATTTTTAAATTTTGATGCCCAATTATAGTTATTCAGGAACATAAATAATTATAATTATGGACATTGATAAACTCGGGATACTCTCACGTAACTTTTAAGATGAGAATGAACCTACTATCCTTCTTACTTTTTACGTAATATTTCATTTTAGTCAAAAATCGCTCATTTTTAGAGAAACTCAAATTTTTCGAAAACTATGGGTGATAAAGCAATTTCGATTACAGATTCGTGTTCAGGAAAGTAGACTCTACATGAATCACCTATTGGATATTACAGATTAGAAGAAAGTTAAAATTTGTTGGACAGTGCAATCGAATTGCAAGCAATAGAACTATTAAAAATATAGTATAGCATATTAAATAATACAATTTCTATGAATGAAAATTTCTGTAATAATAAAACCTACGACTAATCAGTTTGTAACATGTTACAATGATTTATTTTCAATAATAAAATGTAATAATCTAGTAAAAATTGAAAATGCAATATTTTTGCAAATATATTTTATCTACTTATAAATATATTTTATAAACAGTATACAAAAGAAATGTTAATTTAATAAAACAAGTCAATTATTACAAGTTAACTTATATAACAAAGAGGAAAGAAAGTCTTCGTCAAAAGCACTTAATTCATAGCTTTAATTAAAGTCTTTAATTAGGCTTTAATTAAATCGTAAATAATCATTTTGTGATAAGAAAAGAGTAAAAATAAAAATTTCCAAAGAGTAAATAAAAATAACAAAAGAAAATGATTCAATAATTTCAAATTTTTCATTGTGTTAGATTAAAAACGAAATTTAAATAGAGAAACAGGCATGAATTGAAAGCAATATTTCTGCTGTCTAATGGGTTAAATCAATACAAAACGCTTCGTTTGTTAATTTATAAAATTGTACAATATATGTTCACGTGCATATTTGTTTGTCTTTGTGAATCAATGTAACCAACTACTTCCTCAGTTCGTGTGTTCGTCTTTTCATATGCCTATCTAGCTGTCGATTTTGTTTACAATTATTTATTGAACTTTTGAACTTGTTCAAGGGGCTACGCAAACCTAAGTGGGCATGAAACTCAATTTTTTAAGAATATTTCTATTTAAAAGCATAATCTTTCTAAAATGTTCTACAGAAGTCTATATTAGCATATATCGAAATGGCGTAATTTTTTGGTTTTAAATTCAATCATTTTTCTCAAAAGTAATTTCTTGGAGATGGTGTCAGAAATATTGCAAAAGTTGTTATCTTAATTTGACTAAAATTTAATATAATTTTTGATATTTTCATATTCCTATATTCCTAAATTTTTGGGTTCCTCTATTTCTACGTTCTTACATTTCTATTGCTTTGAGAAATGAAGGAAAGGGTTCAATGTAAAGCTTACTAACTAACAATAAGGTGGCTGAAGGATCTGAGCTTCGAAACGAAAAATAACAGATGAGGCAAAGTTTATTAAGAAGCAAAACGGAACAGAATCTTGATAGTGATGACTTAAAAACTTGAAGGGAAGATTGATTGGAGCACTGATTAGTGATTCACAACTTCATATTATTTTTAAATATAATTAACACGTACATCTACAAGTTGATGTTTGCACGTAGCCTTGAGAGATGATCAGCAAGGAAGCAAGCAGTTTGCAAGGTAGAGTACCGAGTCATGATCATCTATCTAATTCTGAGATGACTGAGAAGATAGACAAACGAAATACCAATACTAGAATCGAGTCATTGGCCTAATTTTTAGAGCAATAAATGGAAGACATAAGCTGGAGTGTCGTTTAGCTTGTCTAAACACTGATTTCTGTATGATTACGGTGACATAAGCTGATGGATAGCAAAGGAAGCGAAGAGACAAGATTGCCAGCTACTCAAAAAATATTTGAGGAGATAACTTTTATTTAAACATCGAATATGAGCTGTTAGAGAATATTACACGTGCTTCGAATTATTTTATAGTACCCAGTGAGTAGTTTTATTTTCCTAACATTATTCCCATACAATAGTTCTTGAGATTCTTCTGTCATGATGTTGCTCGACTGGCAGAGGCCATTGTTTTACGATAGATCTGGTCAAGGTAGCTGTTAAACTTCTGATGATATCAATTCTGCGCAATCCATCACCACCTAAATGCAACTTGATTACTTTAGCCAATGCCCACTTGATCGATGGCAATATTTCATCAGTGAGAGGTGTCATGGAGTCTTTCGTGATGTTGGATTCTTTCTAATACCATTTGTCTATTTCCTGAACTGTCTGAAGATACTCTCTAGACCTAGATTGTTCCTAGAAGTGTCGGAGTATTTGCCTAATTAGCTAATATCTCGAAAGTTTGGAGGGTTTAAGCTGCATTATGGATGGCTGTACTATGCGTTGCACACAAGAAGTCCGCTGAGCAAAACGTAGGATCGAATCCTCACTAACCCCTACTAACTCACCCATTCTAATGCAATCGCAGAAGTATAGTAAACGCGCTTCCCTATTGGTAGAAATGATCCTTTCTTATTAGTCTGATCATTTAGAACTGTGTGACAAAGAAAGCGAACGAAAGAATCGAGACAAAGTGAGACTTCAGATTTTTCCGATGAATATTCATTTCCAATTTTATTTAACACGTTAGCTGCCACGTGAGTCACCGGTGATTGATTGACACTGAACTTTCCGTTTAGGCTGCGTCAGTCATCGGTGACTGACAGTATAAAATGCGATAAGAAACTGAGAAATTACATTGTTTTCATAAATTTTAAGTAATTTCAGGATTGTATCATTAATGTACTCAAATATTGCTTATCAAAAAACTTTAATGGATTTTATTGACACAGTTTAAACAAAAAAACGGTTGTCCTTTACAGATGTCACAAAATGTGGCAACTTGCTTTGTCATTCTTCTGACCATTTCTCTTCCAAATCGCGCCATATTTATGTTTTGTTTATCATTTTAACCATGTTACATGCAAATTATTTAAACATCCACCAGCACAGAAAGACGTCGAAGCTATCACACACCCGCAATATTACTCACTACCAATAGGAAGACACACCCACCACTTACATTTCACATCAATCAATCAGTAGATAGACAAAACTTGTAAAACCACAGAGACAGCAGTCACGAGGAGAATTCTCTTAAAAATCTCACGAAAACAGGACAAGCATCACGACCAGACTATCAACCAAGACTCATAACGATGAACTCAGCGCGAGAGACAGTAATATGTCAGAATTCTGTAGTTGAACCCTAACCAGGTCTAGCTCTATTAATTTAGAGTAGGTCGGCAACATCGAGTATTGAGTATACATTGAGTATCTCAGCAACATTGTCGCATCTGCGTAAACGGGCCTTACAATCCCACCGTACGAGTTGCAGTTTCGGGACGTAACAACTTTCATATTCGCAGACTTGCAATGTATTATTCGAGTATAGGAATTTTACGGATATCTTACGCCTATGTTAACGTATAACGTTACCAAACCTGAGGATAGTGATTGCGATTGTCTTGGAAGAGTGGGCATGTTAGAGGCGGATCGAGTGAAATATGTATTATTCGAGTATAGGAATTTTACGGATATCTTACGCCTATGTTAACGTATAACGTTACCGAACCTGAGGATAGTGATTTCGATTGTGTTTTGGAAAAGTAGGCATGTTAGAGGCGGATCGAGTGAAGTACCTCCTTTGCCTCTGTGCAGAAACAGTGGACTTCTTGTCTGCAACGCATAGTGGAACAGAACTTAACGCTGAACCAATTAGAAAATGGTCAGGTGTGAACATTTTTAGGATCTTCAGAAAGTGGCCAAAGTGACTGTGTCACTTTCATACAATTTCAATCTGTGCTAATAAAGTGGAAAACGCTTCAAACGTGAGTGATATGTCTCCAATGATCCTTCTGACGCGAAACTTGGTCGATTTCACTGCTATCCTCCAGTTGTCAACTGAATGAGGAATTCTAGAGGGATTGAAAGTCTATTTTACTCTTTCATTGTTGACTGTTTCCATTATCGCGTTACTTTCCTTTGAAGTTAGGTCAAAGAACTGTCGTAGTTCTTCATCAATTTTTACTACAATCGCTAGTGGTGATAGAGCTGATTCCTCTTTTGGAAACGAATCTTTTTGACAAAATAGACTGCTGTAGTCTGAAGACAACTGGAGGTGTACCTTAGGTAAACTTCGTTATGCAGATGAAGACTATGAGGAATCTCTTATATTATAAGTTTTGGCACGTTCGTAACGTCAGATTATCATAATAGATGTTGTTGCACCGCGTGGATGTAGATGAGCTCCACGCGGAGGGGGCAGCGTTGGTATACTTGTGTTGCCCCTTTTCTCAGTGTGCCGAATCTTTACGAGACACTGAGCACTTAGGTGTTGTAATAAAGCGCAGTTTGTCTTGGTTGTATTTACACTTTATTACACGATTATGATTCGTTTATGTGTGATTGGTGTGTGTGCTGTATCGTCTCCGCCTCTGCCGTTTTTCGTCTTGTCTTCCGTCTTCCGTTTTCTGTCTTCTCGTTTTCTCCCAACTACCGTCTTACGTCTTCGACTCCTCAATACCGTCTTACGTCTTCGAGCTCTAGTTCACGTCTGATGTGTCTTGTCTGAACTCCAAAACCGTCTGATGTTTTCTGTGTGAATTCTCGCTAACGTCATCCGATGTGTTCTGTTTGATTTCTCCAAACCGTCTTACGTCTTCGACTTCTCACGATCGTCTGATGTCTTGTTTTATAATTTGTTGTTCCTCAAGAAGGACGGCGAGGCGCGTCTTCCAATTATTATTGCGGTCGCAACAGATGTAGGAATGGAATGACGGCCCTGAAAGAATATCAAGAGTGTTTGGGCCTAGGCCTAAAGTGACTGCGTGCAAGGGGATCGACTGCAAACAATGTTTATGATAGACTCGAATGAAAGTTTAGTGATGAGTCCAGAGTGGTTGAAGTACCTTGCCCACCGAGATTGCATAGAAAAGGGCATGGTTGAGAAATAAAGCCTGAAAATAAAAGAGGACAGAATGAATGGTTAAAAGTAAGAGTGCAAGGGTGTGAGAGGGCAGTTTGCAAAGACAGTCCGTCAGTTGCAGTCTATCAGTTACTGTTTTAACCCTTTTAGTACCGAGCAAAGAACAGGTGCCTATGCGAAGGCACTAATAAAAATTTACTAATAAAAACCAAACTAAGAATGATACTTCAAAAATTCAAAATGCACCATATTACTGAAGAAAGGAAGAATAATGTAATGTCAATTGTGTTTCAATATAAAACATAGAAACAAGTTTCTGTTCTAGAAACAATATTTGCACGTAAGAGTAATCATCGTTTGATCACAGTTTTATGTAGGTCACGTAGTATGAAGTATAAGTATTACATTTTCGATCATTTTTAATAAAATAACCAATATCAGTCCTGGGAACGAAAGGATAACTCTATGGCACCAACCAGCATAGAGTATAACAAGAAATTAAACCCGAAAACAATTTTTTAAATTCTTTTGTAATGAAATTAGACCGTTTATAACGTTTTACAAATTTATTTTGAGATAGAGCTTTCTCGCAATGCGAAGATTAAGGCGCCATCGCATACGCAACGATATATCGTTGTCTGACACTAAAAAGGTTAAAAGTCAGTTTGTGAAAGTCAATTGTAAGAGTCAGTTTTAAGAAAGATTAGAAAAATGTGCCCATAGCAAATCTCTCTTGTCTCATAGTTAGCTGCCGCCATTCTGTTAATAATAATATAATAATATAATAATAAGCTTATTTTATTCTATTAAGAAGCCAACATTACTATCTTAAGTCAATCCACCCAAAAATGATCCTACATAGATGTGTTAAATTGGCTTAGTTTCGATGATAGTGTGAGACGTATGAACTGCTTGAAATATTTTGACCATTTGTCCTCCTGTTGGTTTCTACTTGTGACAACAGAGATTGTGATAATAGTCTTCTTGGAAGGTTCCAGGTGTGGAATCATATGCAACCTGTTTCTCAATACTGTCGAAGGTTGTTTTCAGGTTTATTTACCATTTTGTAGATTGGAATACCTCGTAGAATGCAAATGCACCGCGCTCGCATTTGCATTCTGTATACTGAAAGCCCCCTTCAATGTTGAGACAGTGTATTTACTATTTCTCACGATGATATTCTCTCCTGTGAAGATATATGCAAATGCAGCTGGCAGAGGGAACGTCTCTCAATATTAAATCTACCATGGTCAAATAACCGGTGAATAGAAAAGAAGCAGCAGCTTTATAAAATGAATTAACAGATAAAATGGATTCTCAATTAACATTGAGAAAATGATTGTACGTATATTGGAAGAAAAATCGCGAAGACCAGTGATTAAGGTGATATCGTTGAACACGGAATTTTTAATGAAAACGGTGATTTAGGCTATGGTAGGTTTAATGTTAAATAAGCTCTTAGTATCGAATGTCTCGGAAGTATCACTGTGTGTCTTCGATCGTAGTTGAAATGGAACTTTTGAGAGATTTCTCGAGAATCTATGAAAGTAGTTAAACGATAAAGACAATACTGGCGAGAACTTGCTTAAGATTGAACTAATTAAGACCGTGGAGTTTGGTCCTGAAGTGCTCCAATTGACTGTAGTGAATCCAATAGTGTCGAGTGTCTTCTAACTCGGATGGTGTCAGGGCAAGTTGATGATTTGGCCTTTGTTGATGCTATAGATACCGAAGATAATGATGTTCATGCTAGGTATTCACAGCTAAGAGTCTTTTTAACCTTTTTGCTATGGTGGGCGTCGCCGCGGAGTCGCTACCGCGCCGTGTCAATGATGGAAACATTACGATTGTGCAATCTTTAGCATTCAGGGTTAATTCTTTTAAAGAAGAGAAAAAAAAGGAAAAGTCGAGCATCGCAATAGCGCTTGCAATTCTTTGCGAAAAGAATTAAGCGTAACGGTAGCAGCCATCTTAATTTTTGGTTCAATTTTTGTGGCCGGTGACTATAGTCACCCAACGTGTGTAGATGGCGTCTCATGGCCGGTGATTATTGTCACCCGACGTGTAGATGGCGTCTCGTGGCCGGTGACTATTATCACTCGGCATGTGTAGATGGTATCTCGTAGTTTGTGAGTATGGTCACCCGACGTGTGTAGATGGCGTCTCGTGGTCGGTGATTATTGTCACCCGAGATTTGTAGACGGCGTCTTGTAGTTGGTGACTATAGTCACCAGACGCGTGTAGATGGCGTCTCGTGGCCGGTGATTATTGTCACCAGACGTGTGTAGATGGCGTTTCATGGCCGGTGATTATTGTCACCCGACGTGTGTAGATGGCGTCTCGTGACCGGTGACTATTATCACCCGACGTGTGTAGGTGGCGTCTCGTGACCGGTGACTATTATCACCCGATGTGTGTAGATGGCGTCTCGTAGTTGGTGAGTATAGTCACCCGACGTGTGTAGATGGTGTCTCGTGGTCATTGACTATTGCCACCCGTAGTAGAGAAAGGGTTAAGTTATTCAAGAAGAAAGATTCGAAAAAATAGAGAATTTCTGCTGATATGTATATATAAAGTTTCTATTTCAGAGCTTATTGAACTAGCATTGAAATTGATTAATCAGATAATGAAGAAGGAAGATTCAGATGAATAGAGAATCTCTGCTAAGATGCACATGGTATTTCAAACCTAATGGACCAGAATCCAGTCCTATCTACTTAAAATTACTTCAGATTTCCTTTTCCAAATTCCTCACGAAAGGCTCAGTTCTGTCTCATCTAAAATCAAGTCTACTCAAAAAATCCTAATTTGTTCAAAAAATTTATGAACAATTCTAATTCAGTCAGTTCATATTGAAACCTATCTATCCACGAACTCACTATGAACGGCATTATTAACTCGCTAAGCTACTTGAGCTCACTACTGAGCACGAACTTACCTCTGTTTCAACTTTCTTCCTCGACATATTTTATTAAATTTCTTATGATTGTGGGATCCAATTATAATTTCTCGAAGGATAAAATTTATTAAATTTCTCACGATTGTGGAATCCAATTATAATTTCTCGAAGATTGAAAGATTTGTCGAAAATCGCACGTACCTTTGTCAAAGATAATTTTCGAAGACAGGTAAATCTTGTAGCCTCACAGGTGTACGTAGCCCTCTAATTGCTTGCGTATCAGACGACGAATGCGTTTCTCTGTGTCTGTATATACACATTATTTTTGTTCGATGTGTTCGTCACGAATGTTCAATGTGTATGTTTATATTCAACACGCATGGAACGGTGAAGGCAAAGATGGGAAATTAATAAACGCCGTTAATTGTTGAACAAAGCATTCTGATCCATTCACTCGCCCGTCTATGTGTGAAATTCTCCATTTTCCCTGTCAGAGCTTTCATTCGCTGTCCCACCTATTTATCGTTTTATTTAATCGCACTTTTGTCCATCTTTCTATACAGGGTGAGTCTGGAAATGTGCAGTGGATTAGAAAAAGTATCGTATAATATTTTCAGCCAGATTTTGTATTATCTGATCTTTTGTGAGGAGATTACGATATTTTTTAATGAAGGATGATTTTATGCTGTATAATAGGCGGCAAAATAGCACAGTCTATGATTTTCAGTGTTTCCTCAGTAACTTCAAAATTATATATAACTATAAAAAATTATACGATTGTTAATTAAATTTGATTTTGCTGAGAAATATTACTATTGTACTATACCTCTGATAAAAATGTTGAAAAAGTATTACTATTTTTGAAATATTTTTTTATATCTGGAATGTAGTAAAAATTGTTTTTTATTCCATAGTATAATTTACTATAATATAATATATTAATATAATACAATATTTTATTTTTAAATATGGAATTTTATTCACAAGAAAATTAAAAATAGGAGAAGTATAAAGAGAAGCTTCTTAAATCTTCATCTGTAATCAAAATGAAAATAGAAGTTGTTCAAATTGCATGACACACCCTGTATGTTTGCACATTTGCACCTGTTTGTTTATTAGACCTGTAAATTTATGTGTCCAATTATTTGTTATTATTGTTTATTCATGTGTCTGCGTTTCAAAATCAGTTTAATATATTTCGAAGATGGAATGTAGAGTACAGTAATTAAAAAATTATAATGAAAAAATAAAACACTCAAAAATTGAACAATGAAATTTATTTTGTTCATAGATAATAGTTGAAAAATTTTTATTAAATATGAATTTAACAAATTTAAGTGAACTAAATTATAAAGTATCTATAAAGCAATTTTACATTAATAATTTATATAAAATAATTAAAAGAGAGAAAATTTTTGATAAATATAAAAAGAAACGTGTGAAATGCTTAAAAAATAAATCAAAATTAGAAATATTAAAGCAACTGTAATATGTGTATAAGGTAATTAAAAATGAAAAATTTTTCCTATATTTCAGATTAAAAGTATTTGAACTATTTTTAAACAAGTTAAAACTGAGAGTTTTTAAAAATATAAGATGTTTATATTATATACTATATGATGTATACTACAAAGCTTACAATTTTTCAAAAATGTTTTAAATTGAAAGTATTATAATTTTTCAAAAATATTTTGAATTAAAAGTCTTATAATTTTTCAAAATAATTTTAACAAATATACAAATTTATAAATCAAATGTTTATAAAGCGTTTGGAGAAATGAAAATATTTTGGTAAATATATTTACAAAATACTACAAACTTACGAAATTTCCAAAACTCTCTTAGATTTCAGAAATTTATTTAAAAAACAAAATGTTTATAATTAAATAAATATTTTAATCGATTAATTCTAACTTATCTATAAAACAATATGTAATTAAGAATGTTTCAAGAAATTTTCAAAAATGTAAAATGTAGAAAAATTAAATTCCTAAATAATTTAAATTTATTACTAAATAATTAAATGTTAAATATATTAAATTTATTATTAACAAATTATTAATTTCTAAATGAAAATTAATTAAGTTAAAATTAAAATTAACTTTAAACTCCATGATCTCTGTTTTCGAAACACCCAGTATATAACCTACGTATAGAGCGGAGAGAAAATTCAATTTTAGGTAAAACTATACCAATAAACGTGGGTCAGAGGATGTTCCTGAAAGAGTTATTGCGAGAGAATTTCCGGTTTATCGTAGTCGTTAAATTTTTATGTTTCGTCGAAATTAAAAAATAAAAATATGACGAAGCAAAAGTTAGCTGAGAGATAAATTCCAATATCGTAAGTTCACCGAGGGAACGTAACTTCGACGATACTATCTCAATTTTTAATAACATTCCAATTTTATTATCACCCAAAATTGACATTCACTGATCGATAAAAGAATAAAATTCATTTTGTGAGTGTAGAAAATTTAAACTGCAATCTTCTTTTTAAATTTCTCACAGATAATACTTTCACAATAAATCCTTAAGGAGAAATATAACTTCGTAGACATTTTCTCTATATTTAATAATAGTGAACGAGAATTGACTTTTATGAGTTCGTAAAGATATGAAATTTTATGGTAGTCAAGAATTGAATTGAAAAGTGCTCTATTAAAATTCACCGACATTTTGTATAAATAGAAATTGGAGAATACGTCTGTGGGGAATACAGTTTCGAAGATTTGTTTTCGATTTATAACAATAATTTAGTATTGCAGCTACTCAGAGCTGACTTTTATGATTCCATAAAAGAAAATTAAATTTGTTTCACAAGAATAAAAAGTGGTGCTGTAAAATTTCCTTTTTATATTTTATATTTTATAGAGACAAAACCTTTTCAAAAGTAAGAGTCGAAAGTGAAAAAAATACCTTCTACTTGAAATTGAAAATGTTAAAAAATATGATTAAAAATTAACTTTTGCAGCTCGATAAAATTATTTATATATATATCTTCTACGTAAAATAGAAGCTTTTATGAAATATTATTATAAATAAATTGCTACGTGTCGATAAAAAAATAAAATTAAATAAAATAAGAGTATAAACGAAAATATTTCTTCTATTGCAAACCTAAATTTTTATGAAATATTATTAAAAAATATCTTTTACGAGTCGATAAAACAATAAGATCAAACTAAATAATCTTTCATTGAGAATGGAACCTTCTATGAAATATTATTGAAAATTAATTTTCATGACTGAACAAAAAAATAAAATTAATCAAACTAAAAAATCGAAGATGAATATCCCATAGTATAGTTTCCAATAAAAATCGAAGTTTTTATAAATTACCATTAAAAATTAATTTCCGCGATATAATGACCGGATAAAATTAAATAAAATGAAAAGTCGAGGATCAAAAGGATACGTCCTTTTAGAAACCAAACTTTTTATAACAATCATAATCAAAAATATTCGCGTGCTTGTTAATACATTAATTAACACGTTGACTGCCATGGTAATCACTAGTGTCTGGCGATACTAATTTTTTAAATTTATATTTCTTTTATTCTAACTATTTTTTGAAAATTTGAACAACGTGAATAAATAAAGATCTTTTAGATCTCCATCTTTCTTACATCATAATTAAAGATCTTTTCTTAAATAATAGAGATAGAAAACATGAATAATTCGCTCAATTTTTTCTCTTTTTTTTTTGCCATATTGCTTGATAATTCGTTATTGTATCATAAGAATAATGGAAATTTTATCGTTGCTCTTGAGCGTACTATTTAAAAAATGGCAGTCAAAGTGTTAATATTTATTGCACACGTATTTTTTTCGGAGTAACGGTGTGATGGTAACCTTTCTCTTTTGGTTTTAATATTTCCAGAATTTGTAGAAGAAAGGAAGCAATTATTGGAGCTCGTCGGGCCTGAGCTGCAATCGATTTATGACGACATGGGAATCGAGGTAGGAAAAAGGAAGTGGAATTTCCTTAATGAAATTTGTTTGTTGCACGTTAAACGAAATTTAGCTCAGCCAATTTAGCTTAGCCTTCTTTTCATCCTTTTTATATATTGTTTCCCAGAGATCCATTTAAAGGAATATTTAATTAAAAATTAATATATTAAATCGTTACCAAATGGATCTAACTATTAATAATAATTCCGTAATATCGATAATATTATATTTATAAATAGAGAAATTAAAAGTTGTACATTTAATTATAACTTTGTCACTTTATTTTATAATTTTATAGCACTTTATTTAATTTGTCAGCTTTTAAACATTTTTTAATTCGATGTGAAAGTATTTAAGAAAAGAATTAGTATATGTATATTGTGATTGTAATAAGAAATGAAATTTGAGATTAATATTAACATTGTTTATTTCTTATATGGAATTTGAGATTAATATTAACATTGTTTATTTCTTAATAAGAGATTTATTTATTAATATAGACATGCTTTGTTTATTATTAATTATTTATACTGTGTTTTGCTTTGGAAATAAATATATTTGGGAATTTTTGGAAATAATATATCGAATTTGAATTTCGTTTTAAAGTAAATTAAATTTAAACAATATTTTTATTATTAGAATAAATGATTACTTCCCATAACCTGAATAATAAAACCTGAATAACCTGAATAATTAAATATTCTTCTAATTGTAAAAGAATAGCAATTTTATTTATTTAAGAAAAGGAAATTATTTTAATCTGACAGATAAATTTATATATTTCACTAATTATAACTAAGCATAAGTTTTATAAATTATCATTAAATTGTAATTTTGTAAATAACAAAAATGTTAATTTATAGAAATTTCTAACACAAAGTGCATTTTATTGTGAAATAGGTAAATTCAGTCTTTCGTTATTTTAAATTTTATTTATAATATTCTGATCTCCGAATGGTTGATTAAAAAATAAAAATGCTAACAAATAACAGGTTCTGTTGGTGGACATGCAATATGCAACGGACGAGAATCCTGATAGAAATCCATTCTTAGCTGAATATTTTTTCGATGAAATACACGCTGCTTATCAACACTCGAGGGGTTGCTTCTTCGTGGTAAGTTTGAAAAATAACATAAACTAACGCGAAGTAATCTAACAATTAAAAAATAATACAAATTTAAAGGAGCTCTTAATATACAAAATTCATACATCGATTTAAATTCATTCAAAAAATTAATAAAAATTTAGAAAGACTATTAATACAGAAAATGCATTTTCAACATACTTTATAATCATTTTGCACAATATTTCAAACATTTATATCGCACTCGACTGTCGCGATTATTAATTTAAATGTGCCCTTATTCGTTTCAATTTCTCTGTAATCTTCTTGATTTAAATTGATACGACGAAGACCTTCGTGTCCTATAGTTGACTCGAGATACCGGGGAATTATTAATTGTAACTCTGTGAATGAAATTTAAAAGGGAGACAACTGAGGAAGTAATGATGGCACGACAATGTTCGCTTTAAATTGCAATGGTAAAAGGAGAATACCGTAGAAAGGATTTAAAAGCCGAACCATTTGCATTTTACCGATGATTTGAAATAAATTGCTGTTGCATTTTAAGCTCGCAGATTTAACCTGAATGCAATATAAAACAGCATAAAATTTATGGAAGAAATATTTTTAACCCTTCCGCGAGTATAATGTGATACGCGTAGTAAAGAGAAAATTGCAAGATTATATCAGTAAAATTAGAAAATAATTTTAACGATATACGCAACAATTTACATTTATCGGAGATACGAACCGCGGTGCCGCTAGTGAGTTAAATGGAAAGTCGTCCTAAGGCTGCCTTAAAAGGATTAGAATCATATACATACATATTTATGTATTACTCGTGAAAGGATTAGAATCATATACAGGTAGCCCTCCTATAACACGGTTTCACTATAACACGATTCACAAATTACGGGAACCCTCCTGCAACACGGCATCCTCCTAACACGGTTTCGCTCTAACACAATAAGAAAATTGCAAAAACCTTTGTATAGCACTGTACTTCTACATGAGCAGTGACGACGAAGAAATTTATTAAATTAAAGTTGCATTAAATTAAAATAATATTTTTGTTTTTTTTTTTTGTTTTGTGTTGTACATACACTTATATTTTTAATAAAAATTAAGTTGTTTATGTAGAATTTAAACAAAATTTGTTTCTAGTGAGTTTTCGGAACGTAACCTCCTTTTTTGTACTGCGTCTGGGTCTCATACAACACGGTTTCACACAACACGGCATTTTCTGGTAACCTATCTACCGTGTTATAGGAGGCCTATCTGCACATACATATACATACAAATGATATATATAATATATAGATGAAATATTTTTTTCGAAAATATTTTATTCTCCATAAATACAAGTAAAATAATTAAGAACAAATTGACAATAATTAGATAGAATTGCTAAAGAACTAACATGATCAGTGAATAGATTAATCCAATGGATATAGTACTGTTTATAAGGCTATAAGCAGAACTGTATTGTTAAATGTCAATATCTGTAGCGATAATTGATCTATCCATTGATCATTCTTGAATTGCCATTACCTAGTCTATCACTCTTATATCCTCAAAAATTACCAGTTTATTCCCTCCAATTGCACGAATTTAACCGAAACACCTAAAACTCGAATTTTCTGTTTCAAAGCTGCTAATCGGTGACGAGTATAACACCGGATGGCTGCCGACGAAGCTCACTTCCGGAACCTACGAAATCCTTTCGAGTCGCTGCGACAGCATGAACCAGTACTACGAAGACAATAGTAATTGCTACGTCTTAAAGGCTGGCAGGTAGTTACGTTTTATTATGCCATTGCATAGAGGCGGAATGGAAATGGCGGGGGCGTGAGTGAGGCCGATAAAAAAGACAGGGACGCAGCTTTTATTACTCCAATCTGAGCTTACAGTTTCCACTGTTTTCATTTTCGTTCTGACTTCTCCCCCTATTTGTTCTCTCCTCTCTCTTCTTTTATTTTTCCATTTATCGTGTGTCTTCTGCCGTGATATTGCATCATGTAAACTTGCTTTAGCTGTTCTTTTCTGTGCCTGTATATAGGGAGTCTTGTATAATTACTTTTGCTTGCAAAATTTCCTTTCTTTCGAGGATTTTTATTTTATTTTTATTTCAATCACTGCTATTTGTAACTGTTATTTGTATTTTATAAAAAAACTGTGGAAGAATTAACGAAGTTCAGTTGAATACATTTTATTTTCACGTATGGACATATTTATGGGTCACCGCATATATTGGAAGAATATTGCTTTTTGGATTATTTTGTTTGAGAATCTGGTATATGTGGACTCAGTGAGTCTTTCATATGGCTTTTTCGGCCGAAGCAAATATTCTAGAAATGGAGAGAGTGTCCCTAAATAAGAATGTCTTGCAAAGAGGTTGCATGAGCAGACAAATCATGCGTCAAGATCTTATGCTTATATTATACATGATTATCATATTAAGAGTGAATACTTCAATATGTCCTTTACCTTCAGGGATATCGTGTATTGATACATATCATCTTATCGTGTTATTTCGTATCTGTTGGATGTGTGAGAAGTTATGTATTAATAAATACGTAATTCCTACATATCTTTATCTTATCATATTATATTATGTCATATTAACTCATGTCATTATCTTATCATGTTCTTTTATATCCTTATCTTGTTGTGTTAATTTGTATCGTCATCTAATTATACTATATTCAGTATTTCATGTCATTATCGTATTATTATATTATGTCACAATATTTCATATCATAATCCTATTGTATATTGTATATTGTATATTACTCCATATTATTTTATATTCTTATCGCATTATATTGTATCATATTATTCATTCAATACCATTATCATATTATGTCATATCATATTATTTATTCAATAACATTATTATATTGTATCATGTCATTATTATTCATTCGATGTAATTATCATATCATATCATATTATTTATTCAATACCATTATCATATTATATTATATCATATTATTCATTGAATATTGTACGATATAATATTGTATCACATTATTATAATATATTATATCATACAATAATATATGACATGCCATATGATATTATTATATTGTCATAACCCGTCATATAATATTGTATTACATTATTTTATATCCTCATTTTATCATCCTACATTACATTATTATATCTCAACATAATATATCATATTATATTATATCATATCATATCATATTATATATTATTATATTATTATATCATATCATATTATATATTATTATATTATTATATCATATCATATTATGCCATATTATATTATATTGCCAAATATTTTAAATTAGCAGCGAAACATTGAATCAATAGAGTTTTAGGTATATTTCAATGCAAATGGCGTTTATTTTTTAAAAAAACTGAAAAAACGCTTCTTTTGGATGCAAATAGGAATTCTATAGAAATTAGTATGCAAGACCTGACGTATATGCTTCAGCAATAAAAGAAATTTGCAATATTAATATACAAGAATTAAAAGATTCAAAATACTACCATTATTATAATTACCATTATAATATAATTATAAAATATAATAATAATTATAATAAAAAACAAAATCATATTTGCAAAATATGACATACATTTTGTAATGTGTAATATGGATTATTATTTTATAATAAAAATAATATTATACATTAATATATATAATTGTTAAAAATACATAAAAAATGTATTAAAAATTATTCGGAAAAATGTATGAAATAACACAAAAGAAACGTTTTTCTTTACTTTTTCTATTCTAGCCAAGTGACATAAAGGATCAAAGTGCATTTTATATAGGGTGATACACGAAATGTAACGACTCAAAGTAATTCACAAAATACTTATTATATGAAAATTTTGTGTGGACCAAAGTTACAAAAATTCGAAGAGTTTCATGCTGTTTTGCTTTTTTATCGCGATAACAATATCATTGAATATACTTATCTTCTAATACGAGATAATTTATTTCAGAATATCTCCTTAATTATTAAGTTTACATCCATTTTATATGATACCTTTTCATAAACAATTTGTCGCTATATTAGAATTTATAGAAAGAAAACTTAGTTATTATAGATAAAAGTGATCATATTACTAAACATTTTCTTCGAAATCCTGCAGCTTTTGTTCCTAACATTTCCTCGCACAGTGAATATTTTATCAAATCATTTTGAATCGTTCTGAGTTACTTTGACTCATTCTATAATATCCACACGTGTACTTCAAAATGAAAAGAGGTTACAAAATAGAGATTACAAAAATTGGGAAGTGGAAAGTCATTTCTAACATTGAAAACGTGCCACGCTATAAAAATTCTTAATACGCAAGATAAAGCCGAAACTCGAAGTACCCACGGATTGAAAAATCCTTATAAATCCATAAACAGCTGAATGGACCCTTAAATCACTGCTAACGACTGAAAGAAGAAGAAAATCCAGCAACCTTTTCACCGAGAATAAAAAGCGACAGACAGGAGCATGGACGTCATCCCCCGACTATGTAGTACTTTTAAATCCCCTTTTATAAATAAACGCTGTACACACCGCATGCCTTGCAATCTAACTCCGAAAGATATCGTGGAACAGCGTGGAACAAAGTTCAGCCGAAGTTCGGAATCTTTTCAAACATTATCACGCTTCGTTTCTTCCATGGAAACCCTGCTTAAGACTCGCAGAGCGAACGAAGTCAGGAAGAAGCGTATTATTTCCGGCGAAAGGGAATCCAGCGAGAAGAAGTCGGGACAAAAGTAATCGTGGAAGCTCTCGAAGTGGGAATGAAGGAGAAGAAGAGGGAAAAAAGGGAAAAGTAGAGAAAAATTGAAACGGATGAGAAGGAGAGTTCGAGCTAACGGAGGAATCTCGAGTAGCCGTGGGAACTGGATCAAGAGAGAGAAAACGAGAAGACCATGAAAAGGAGAAAGTGTAAAGTGGATAGGGTGGAAAAGTTCGGTAAAGTGAACAAAAAGGACAAAGTTGGGAAGGAAAATGCGAATAATGCAGTGAATATGTGCAGGGTTTATCCATATTAAGTCCTAAGTTTGTAACTAAATACATTCATGCACGAAGGTAGTCGATAGCATTTGCTATGTTTAACAACTGAAATGTTTAAAATAATATGGTACATGTAGTAAAGAAGAAACTGTAAGATTATATCAATTATAATATTATACCAATTTGTGCCAACAATAATGCAATATTGTGTAAATAATATGACACACGTATTAAGAAGAAAATTCCAACATTATATCAATAGAATTAAAAACTAATTCAACGGCATATACGATATCTACTATAGATATAGATACGAACCGTGGTGGCGCTAGTGAGTTAAGTACAAAGTCGACTTAACCACTTGCGCAATAAAGACGTGCCACGCACGTCGAGATGCTTTTGTTCCAAAGCCACCAGCCACGTGTATACCACGTCGATAGGCATTTATCGCAGAAACAAAAACGACGTGTCCGTCACATCGGCTAACAGTTAGCTCGCAGACACGATGTGGCGTCAATGTAACGCCTTACCACATGTTGTATTGTAGAGCACGGCACGGCAACCAAAAGTTAAATCGTAGCACAAGTGGTTAAGAGAGCCATACGCAACAGAAGATGAATCGTCATTATATCTCTTATTCCTTAATTAATGACATTTTTGACTAATATTATACTATGCAATATTTATACAAATCACCAATGGCACATATTTGTAACAAATATATTCTAAATACTGTATATATGCTTGAATTATTTTCTAATTGTACTGACATAACCTCGAATATTCCTCTTTGTTATACACACCATTATTTCAAATATTTCATTTTAACACATATATCACGTTTCAAAATTGGCATATGTAAATTTTCGAATACTTCCATGTACATATGAGTGTATATCATATTCTTCTGATATAGGAAGTTATCCAGATAACGAATCAGTTTTAGATAATTTTACAAATGTAATGTTTTCAAACGGAATTCAAACTTTGAGTTGTTTGGCCGAAAGAAATGTTTTATACTTAATATCAGAGAAGGTGCCTGTTTCTTTCTCCTATTTTATTCAATTTACTTGAAACACATTGTATATATTTATTTTTACTGAGAAATTAATAGAGATTTTAGGTAAATTAAGGGATAAGAGAAATCCACGAATGTAAATTGAACACGATTTGTAACACATTACATTTTACAAAAGAATATAATATTATATGATAAGTAGAAAAGAAACTTGGGTTCGTAATAAGAAACTGTCAGACGCCGCCTAGTGGTATAATGGTTAACCTAAGAAAAAAGGCGGTAAGTTTGAAACTCCAATAATTTTCAAAGTTGCTTGTGGCAGAATTTTACTCCATTTTTCTAGTTTGCATCAAATATTCGAGCGAATGGCACATTCTCAGTTCTTAGATGGTACAGTACTATAACTATTATTTTGGTAACTAAGTGATTGCAGATTTTAAATAAAAAGGAAAATACAAAATTTTTTAGTGAATCTCAGATTTTGGTGTCGTCTGGGCTGGTTCATCTTGCATCACCCACGATCTTTTCCGATTAACGTTGTTATAAACTATCCACTTTTCGTCGTCAGTTATCAGTCGTTTCAGAAATCGATCAATTTCATTGCGTTTCAGAAACGAATCGCAGATGCTAATGCGTTGCGTCAAATGAATTTATTTAAGCTGATCGAGATTCTTGACATAACCAAGCCGTTTTAATGTTTTTTTTGAATGCATGTATGCGATACATTGAGCTTCTCTGCAATCACACGTGTTGTACTATGACGATCTGAATCGATAATGGCCTTGATATGGGTCTCATCAACTTCAACTGGACGACAGATTGTTGCGCACTTTTCAGTGAAAAATCATCAGAATGAAATTTGGCAAACCAATTTTGACACTGTCTTTCTTTCAAGGCTTCATTCCCATTTACGGCACATAACTTCTTGTGTGCTTGCGATGCGTTCTTGCCTTTTCGGAAATAAAACAATAAAATATGTCCGAAATGCGCATCTTGTTCTTCCATTTTTAAATTGGGATAAAAACGAAACTAAATAACTAATCGATACAATTTTTCAACTAAATTAAAGGCGGAAGTCCAAACAACAAGGAAACAATATAAGTTAGGTGCCTTGAAACGTTGACAAAACAAAAGAACGTGCAAAAGCCATCTGTTGATAAAATCCGCAATCACTTAGTTGCCAACCCAATATAACCTGTTAGTCTTCTAAAAGTAATTGATCATCTATGCTATTTTATTCAGGTACTCATTACTACGATTATTTAATAATTAACTATTTCTGTGGTATTTCTAGCAATTTTTCGAATATATTTCTAACAAAATCATTTTATATCAAAAGGTTAAAAAATAGAATTAAGGGTTAAGCTCTTTAAAATTATCTTTTCTAGACTTTAAACAATTTTTGAAACTTTACAAATAGAAAATTGTGAATCTCAATTACACTATTATTAATTAAAATGTAATTGTGTTGTAATCCCTAAATTGCAAATTTCAATTATGTTATTATTCGTTAAAATGTATTTGTTTTTATCTTTAAGAAAAATTTTGTAAATTATTAATTGTCACGTAGTATCTATAGCATATTATGTTTGAAATAATTGGCAGATTGGAAACAGTGAAGAACAGTTGGTATAGTTTGGAGTCAACTATAAAGGAGTCATTGAAGAAGGCTGCGGAATCTGCAATTTCGGATCAGTGTGATAATGAAGAAATTAGGGACATATTGAAGAGCACTGCGGAAAGACAACTAGAGTATGCTTTAAGTAAGTTACTGCATTTTGCTGATTTATGTGCCCAAATATACATTACCAATTATTCGTATTTACGATTTATTTATCTATTTATCTATTTATTATTTATCGATTTATATTCATATATACATAATTTATTTGTATTATAGACTACTTATATTTTATGTATATTTTGTATAATTTATTTCCAATATTTTTAAATATCAATATAGAAATATTAGTCTTATGAAAAATTAATAGTATTATCGAGTTTCTATATTGCAAACCACAATTACAAAGAAATATCGTAAAAATTGGGAATAAATACAAATAACTTAAAAGAATGAAGAGAAAAAGGGAAGAAATTTACAAAAATGTAGATTATTTAATTATTTTAGATTATTTAGTAATATTTAGTAAATTTTAGATTATTTCTTAGACTATTTTGTAGATTATCGGAAATTAATTTGAAAAAAGAGAATACTAGTAAATTACTTGAAGCTTAAATACTTGTTCAACAAATAATTAAAAACAAAATAACAACTAATAAATTATTCAAAATAAATATTTATAGATACTTTAAAGTGCAAAACAAATGATTGAAATTTGAAATATTATACTGGAAATTCAATATTCTAAAACAGGAATTAACGGAACTCATGTACTGGGTTAACAAGTCATAAACCATACGTATTCCATTACCACTTCATTTACTAATTACTCGAAACAAGTTAGTACTGGCATGTGACAAAAAATCATGCAAGTGGCAGAAACATAACATGGTATATATGGTCATTTTTATATCATTTTCCAAAATTTTTATACAAATTTCTGCATAACAAATAAATGGTGCATAACAACTATAGATATATCGTGATTACAGCACTTTTAAATCTCTTTCAGATATCAATTTAAAATAATTTCAAAATAACAACTCCAATTTTAATAATTCTTATCTAATTTCAAATAATTTCGGAGTGATTATTATAATTCTAACGATTTTTAATAATTTTCAAAATTACAATTTCGATTCAAAAAATTCTAATTGACTTTGAAAATTTAACTCCAATTTCAGTGATACCTATTTAATTTCAAAAGACGCCAAAAATTCAAGAACAATTCCAAATATTTCAAAATTTACAATCCTAGTTCCAATAATTCCAAATAATCTCAAATAATTTCAAAATTACAACTGCGACTTCATCGATTCTCGATAAATCCTCAACAAATCCAAAATTGCAACTCCAATTTCAATAAAAATTCCAATTATTTCTGTCTAATTCCAAATAATGGAACAACTATAATCGCAGTTCCGACAATTCCAAATAACGGAACAACTATAATCGCAATCCCGGCAATTCCAAATAGTGGAACAACTATAATCGCAATCCCGGCAATTCCAAATAGTGGAACAATTATAATCGTACTCCCGACAATTCCAAATAATCGAAAAATTCCAATTCCAATTACAAAAATTTCTATTGAGTTCGAAATAATATAGATGACAATTTCGAATGCAATATTCCCACTGTTACCATTTTCTTTCAATCCTCTTACCATAAAACCGTTTTTACAGAGCTGGACGAAACGGGTGATGGCGTGATAGCTGTGACACGCTCGTGGAAAGGCAGAAAGAGCCACAGAGCAGTGGCTTCGTTGAAGTCTCTGGTGAACAGTCGTCTCCCAGCTGACAATATAATTAACGTCGAAGTAGAGCAGAAAACTGGAGGGATTAATCCTGACTATAGGTCCCATAGGGGCTACCTGGCTCATCTTTGTCGCCTAGTCGTGAATCGCGTGCAGAATTTGGTGAATGCTTCCATAGAGGCGGACCCAGAAATCAAGAGCAAGAAGAAGATGGTGCAGGAAATTTACGCGGAGAGCCTTATGCACCTGGCGCTTCTTAGGGAGATTAAACCTTGCGAGGATAATGAGCACGTTGAGAGGATTAAGGAGAGTTTGTTAGCTGGTGAGTCTTTCGAGTAATTCCATCAATAAACATTTATATATATTGCACTTTATATGTAATTATTTTTACATTTGTATTTTCGTGTTATTTATGTTTATTTATTCGTATTTCTATGTTGTTCATTTCTATATTTCTGTAATTCAGGTTCTTATATTATTTATTCCATGTTCTTATATGCATGTGTTTCTACATTGTTTGTTCCATGTTTCTACATTCATGTTTTTACATTATTTATTTCCTTTTCAAGTAATTCCATCAATAAACAATATTTCTATACATAGAGTACAATTCATGTATTTAATTTTATATTTTTATATTTATTTATTATTTATTTTTATATTTATTTATTCGTATTTCTATATTGTCCATTTTAACAATATTAACATTCATTAATTAACATTAAAAATAATTAACATCATTAATTGATTAATTAACATTCATTTATTCTATGTTCTTATATGTACGTGTTTCTATATTGTTTGTCCTATATTTCTATATTCATGCTTTTACATTATTTATTTCTTTTTCAAATAATTCCACCAATAAACAATATTTCTATACATGGAGTACAATTTAAGTATTTTTTTATATATGTTTTGTATGTTATTTATTTCTATATTTCTCTATTGTTTATTTTTAAATTTATTTATTCATATTTCTATATTACTCATTTTTATATTTCTACTTTTACATTATTTACATTACATTCTATATTTCTTGTGTATAAATTGAAGAGGTTTTGTAAATTTTGTAAATCTAACCACAACTTCAAATATACACTACATATATTATATATTATATATTATTATGTATATTATATATAGTGTACATTTGAAACTAAGATTAAACTTCTTCAATTCATACAGAAGACTAACACAATGTTTCATTTTAATCTGCTTCGATTATATTGTTTTTATCTTTAATTCAAGTCCTCAACTTTAAATTAAAACCTAATTCATTAACGAGAAGTTGACTTTCAGTTTATTCAAATACCTCTGTGAAGTTTACCACTCTTAAAAGTTTCCGCGCTAAATCTAGCGATACGAATTTTAATTAAAATATTTAATTCGTTCTCTTGAATTATCCGAAAGTATGATCCCTTAAGCGCTCTGAGAGCTAAAGGCTGACGCATATGCACCACTCTTTGTCAGAACGCTTTGATGGTTCTTTAAACTCCTATTAACAGATTCTAACACATTTTTCTGGCTATTAATTTATATTTAACAGGGAAATTTCCTTTGAACAGATCTGAATCGTATTGCTCGTTGATTGCTACCACGAGGAAACAAATAAGTAAATTGCATCTACCATTTTAGGTATCAATAATTTGTTTAAAAAATAATTTATAGCATGATTACTTCAGAACCCGAATACTAAAATTAAAGTAAAATTAAAGTAAATTTTATTACTTTATTTATTAATATTTCGAAGTGCTTAGAATATTGGAAAATTCAATTTTATAATTAATTTATATCGAAGATTTATCATTACAAAAGATCAATTATTATAATATTATTAATATTATAATTATAATATAATATTATTAATAAAAATTTGTGTAACTACGTGTAGAAGAATGTTTCGTTTTATTGCGTTAATCAAATATTAATTAGTCACTGTGTAATTAAAATATTAGTCATTAGTATCTCAGTAGTTAATAATAGAAACTAATTTATTTCGTTCGAATTATATTGTTCAACTGAACACGAATAC
>NW_016908274.1:719242-805233 GCF_001483705.2 Eufriesea mexicana | reverse complement strand
TTTTTCTTTAATTTAAATTTATTTTTAATATTTTTAATTAATTTTATTACATAGATTAATTAATTAATATTTATATTGAATATATTTTTAAATTTGCAATTTAAATAATTTTACGATTAGTATAAAAAAGTACATAACAATATATACATGTGATATATATGAAAAATGACATTTCCTGGACGATGATTTTGGTGTCTATTACGTGTAACCACAGCCCTGACGAAACTAAATGCGCCAGCAATGGTTGCGTGGCGGGAAAATCCCGCTACAGGTTCTCTATTTTTATTTTATCGTCCTGTGAATATTGAATATGATTTTAATATTCTTCCTAGATGGTTTCTTCGTCAGAAAAGTTACTGCATAGCAAATTCGTATCAGATAAAGAAATTTTTGTAAAAATTCGAGAATATGCATAAAAAGTACGCTCGGCGGCTTATTTTTAAATTTTGATAACCAATTATAGTTATTCGAAAGCATAAATAATTATAATTGTAGACATTGATATACTCGAAATACTCTCACCTAGCTTGTAACATAACAATGAATCCCCTAACCTTACTTTTTACGTAATACTTCATGTTAGATAAAAATTGTGCCTTTTTAGAGAAACTCAAAATTTTCGGAAACTGAAAGTGACAGAGCAATCTCGATTAGAGATTCGTGTTCAGGAAATTAACTTCTGCGAGAATCACCTTCTGGATATTACAGATCAGAGAAAAGTTAAAATTTGATGGACAACGTTGTTAACCACATATATTATCAAGGATAACTTCGAAATCTTCGAAACGTGTTCATTTCATCAAAGCAAAGACTTAGGCTACTTTTCTTACTTATAATTCTAACTTTAATCCAAATTCAGTTCTATAGATATCAATAAAAATTTTCTTCCCTTCGACTTAGTTTCGACTACTTCAGAATTTTCTTAAATTCCTTCTTTTTTAATTTTTCTGTTCTTCGGATCATATAGTAATTCCAATTTTCTCGGTAGTATAAGTATAATTTATATGCACACCACGTGAAATAACGTTGGAAACAACTTCAGTTAGTTTAATGACTCCTTTACTTATCTTTTACTTCAATTTTTCTAGCGCCATCTACAAATGATAAAGTCAATTTCTGATTTACCAACAGGTAAGTCGCAAAAACACGGCCCGATACTCATAAAAGGTGGCAAATACTCCGGGAAATCATCGCTGCTGTCAAGAATTTACACGGACGCCTCCTCCTGGCTGGATTGCGCCACTTTCAGAGTGGTTCGTCTCTGTGCTTCCACACCTCGATCAGCGTACAGTCTCGAGCTGCTTCGAGTGCTCTGTCAACATGTCGGTTTCCTTTCCGGTTTATTGGACGGGAATCTTCCTAAAGACGCCTCGTTCGATCCCCTTTATCTCAACAATTGGCTGGGTCAAATCATGAGACGGATCGAGGAGGAGCCAATGAAGGAGCAATTAGTGATCCTGCTTGACGATCTTCATCGATTGCATCCACTCGACTGCGATATCGTCGCTGCTCTGTCGTGGCTACCGATGAACCTACCACCAGGTAAAGTGTTACCATCTTGAACACGTCTGTCATTCGTGACCAGCACTACTTGAGTCAAGTGAAACGTATACGACTCGTTACAATAGAACTTATAATTGTGTTAATATCGTTAATTTTGAATTAATGTACTTACATTTCTTTTCCCTATATTTATTATTTTTATAATATATATTTATGTTATATTTATTATTTATTAAGAAGGTTTATTTAAGTCGATTTTCTCGAAAACGAAGTCTCGTGTGAAAAAATTTCTATTTTTCGATATTTTATATTTCTATATATATTTTATATATTTTTGACTTATTTTTTCATGTAGATTCAAGCCCCATTCAGCTGTGCAACCAATTATCAATTACCAACGACATAACCTAAACTGTTACCTAAATTACTGACTTAAAACCTTAAACGATATTGCTTATATTCTTTATATTTTGCTTTCCATTCTTGTCTTTTTGTTATTTTGTTCTTCCTTTCTTATCTAGTTTATTTTTCCTCCATAACCTAAACTGTTACCTAAATTACTAGCTTAAAACCTTAAACAATATTACTTATATTCTTTATACTTTGCTTTCCAGTCTTGTCTTTTTGTTATTTTCTTCTTTCTTTTTTGTTATCTAGTTTATTTTTCCTCTCTATTGTTCTCAATTTTTCTAATCCTTATTCCTGACCGTCAAGTATTATTTTTACTGTTCCTGTACTTCTTTTCCCCCATTTACTGATACATGATTTCAATTTTTTATTTTCTTCCTTCTCTCTGTACATCTTTTATATTTTTCTGACTTTTTGCCAGCATCTATATCTAGCTAATAATCTCCTATCCTTAACCCTTTCACGAATAAGCGTTTTAGCTTACGATTAAGACGATTTCCCATTTAACTCACTAGCGCCACCACGACTCATATCTCCGATAAATATTTGTGTCAAATATCGTACACATCATTGAGTTATTTTCTCATTTTACTGATGTAATCTTGTAATTTTCTCCTTACTACGTGTGTCATACTATTTTCACGATACTATTTTTACAAATTTTTCGGCCATACATTTTCTTACATCGCTCTAAATACCTTGGTTCTTATTCTGTCTACATTATTCACATATATATATCGAAATATTTTAAAAATTGGGTTTAAATTCTCAATTCAAACGTAAATCTTTTAAACTACATCATTCACGACAGATGACATAAATCACGATGACAGATAACATAAATCACGATACATGATTTTTCTATTCCTGGGGATTTCTAGGGGTGCATTTAGTCGTAACTACAGCTCTTCCTCCCGAAGTATTACGGCTCACTCCAGTACAAAAAGAAAGACTACGTAGTAACGAGATTTTAATCGAGATCCAAGACCCGAGTTCGGATTCGCAAGAAACGGAAAACGTTTTCGATAGATTAGAAGAATTAGTGGGCGAATGTGCGGCGGATAGAATCGGCTCCATCTTGGCTTCCACGGAGTACGGTTTGTCAGAGACAGAAATCCTTGAAGTAATTATGCCAACAAAGGGCGACGAACCTTTGTTCTTAGACGATGGATTGTTCAACTTTGCAACTTGGTGCCTGGTTAGGAGAACTTTCAACGAATTTCTTAAGGTAAGTTCAACCTACAACTGAGATTATCGATCACTCTATTCAACGCGAATTTTAGTCTGTAACATCTGTTACATAATTCCTGTAGAGTTTACTCTCCTAAAAACGAATTCCTAAACTAAATTGCTTCATCACTCTTAGCTTTTATTATCGATATCTTATAATAAAGTCGATACTTTATTGATATTTCATGTTGTTCATGGTGTTCCCGAATGACATGTAAAAGAAAGCTAGAGGTGACTCCTTATATATATAAAAGAAAAACAAGAAAAATAAAAGGAATAACATTTTATCAATTTTGACTTCGTTTTTGAAATAATAAATTTTGAAAATTCAATTTTATGTTATTCGCACTTGCTACTAACAATAAGATCGATTCACCCGCCGATTGTTGTTTTCCAAGTAAGTATTTATTTTCGCTACAACTTACATGGGAACTTTGAGAGGAACGATGCTAGCAAACCGACTGCTAGCATAAGAATGGTCATTTTGGGATTATTGGCAATATTCATATGTGAATTAGGAAGTAAGTGAGGGTTGTCTATAAATCGAAAGTTAACCCTTTGCGGACGGGACGGTTCGAAGTTTGTTAGGCGTTATTAGGATATGGAATATTCCGCCTTGGCATACCTAAATGAGCCGTGAGGTCGGTATTTCTAAAGTTTATAACACGATCGTAACGACAGACTACTTTCGAATTGGGATTTAGAAATCTCTTCATTGAACAACCTTTGACAGCTTCATTCGAAAGTACAATACTTCAAATTAACTATATACTACATAGTAATAAACTATAATAAACTATAAATAAACTATAATACTTCAAAGTAAATTTGATTTTGAAATTTTTAATTTTTGAAATTTAAATACATTCAAAGTATAATACAGATAACCCTCCTACAACACGGTATCCTATAACACGGTTTCACTATAACACGATTCATGAATTGCGGGAACCCTCCTATAACACGGCATCCTATAACACGTGTTGCAAAAAGATATGGCCCTCTTCGGTTGAAATAGAAAACGCGCGTGAATCGTGAGAAAATGAAATTGGTGGCATATTAGAATTTGTTAAATCAATCGGAGGTGGAGGTTTTGTGGATATGGCTATGGAGGACGTTCAAGATTTATTAGTGGAGGAAGAAGTTGACGAAGCGAATTTAATGGAAATGGCATCTGAAGCTGTAAATCAAATCGATTCTGAGGACACTGGCACTGGTGAAGATTGTGCAGTTAATAATTTAACATTAAAAAAATTACAAGAAGCCCTAAGCTTAGTTGAAAATCTCGAGTCATTTTTCTTGAATGCAAACCCTGAAAGAAGTCGAAAATTCAAAAGGGAGCTGCAAAACTGTTTAGCTCCATACCGAGAAATTTACAATGACCTGCTAAGAACCAGCAAGCAAAGTGAAATTACAGATTTTTTTAAGAGGGAAGAAGATGCAAGAACTTTAAATGAAGAAAAAAGTTCTGAAAGTGAAGACGATATCATTTCACCGAAAAAACGTTCTCGGTTGATTATATTGAGCAGTGACGACGAAGAAATTTATTAAATTAAAGTTGCGTTAAATTAAAATAATATTTTTGTTTTGTGTTGTACATACATTTATATTTTTAATAAAAATTAAGTTGTTTATGTAGAGTTAAAAAAAAATTTGTTTTTAATAAGTTTTCGGAACGTAACCCACCTTTTTGTACTAGCTTTGGGTCTCATACAACACGGTTTCATACAACACGACATTTTCTAGGAACCTATCTACCGTGTTATAGGAGGGTTACCTGTACTTCAAATTAACTATATACTATATAATAATAAACTATAATACTTCAAAGTAAATTTGATTTTGAAATTTTTAATTTTTAAAATTTAAATACATTGAAAGTATAATACTTGAAATTTATCAATTCGTAAAATCAACCATCAACGTCTATTGCATTAGGTTCGCGTAATGAGCGGAAGACTGCTTTTCTCCTGGCGATATCCGATCCGTGACCTAGCTCGGAAATGGTACTTCCCCAACCAGGAGACTCTGAAGAGCTACCACGGAGAGTTGGCGAATCTTTTCTTTTCAGAAGATTTCGAAGACAAAGATGACAAGTCCTCGCCTGAGGAAGAAACTCCTAAAAAAGAAACACCTTTCCAGAGCAGACCAAGGTCCCAGGACACAGCCTACAACCTTAGACACGTGGAAGAAGCTTGGTTGCACTTGTTACGAGCTGGAGACGTGGAAAAGTTGAAGAAATTGGCAGTCTGCGCGTTTGACTTCCTCCTAGCTGCTGTCCAAATGATTTCTGTCAGTTACTTGAGATGCGTTCTTGAGCATTCGCGAAAATATCTATTGGAGAGGGACTTGGAGCTGGTGTACTACACTGTGAGGAAGTCTAGTGACATTTTAACGAGGGATCCTCTCCAACTTGGGGCGCAGTTGATCTGTTGGCTGAGGCCTGTGGCTGAAGATGGTGGTGATTTGGTGAGAAATCAAATGCTTGGTAATATTGGGATATTATTTTTATAAATATTTTTAATATTTATATGTATAATAAATATTTCTCTCCTACCTTAACACTAGGTTTACGGACGCTATCTGTATACCTATTTCTAAGGACACCTGTCAAATTGACAGGTAAAGGAAACCACGTGCCTTTTTTTTAACGATTAGTTTAATTTAAAAACAATTATATATTATATTAACAGTCTTAATATAAGTTAACTAAATCTGTTACCATCGTATAATTGGTGTAACCTTTCCGTCAAATTGACGGGTTCCGTAAATCTAGTGTTAAATTTTTCCAGCCATATTTCTTATATTGTTAACTCCGCTTCTAGAACTCTCGGTTTCATTCTACGTTCTTCCTCTGATTTTCATTTAATTCGCACTACAAGACAGCTATATATTACCCTTGTTCGTCCCTTACTGGAATACGCTTCAATTATATAGTCTCAGAAAAGCTTTAATCGCGAAATCACGATCAAGAGACTGCAGCATAAATTTCTCAGATTTTATGCATATAAGTTAAATAATCCAATATCAATTTTTGATCATGATTACTCCGCAATATTAAATACTGTCAACCTGGAAACATTGTCTATACGCAGAAGAATAGCTGACCATAATTTTATCATTTTAATTAATAATCATTTAATTAATAATCACATTGATTGCTCCTCTCTCCTTACGCAAATTAATTTCCACGTGCCAGAACGTGTATCGATATCAACAGCAGGTTTTCATATACATATGTCCAGATCTATATATGTATTAATTAATCCAATTTATCGTATTATTACTGACTCAAACACTCTTTATAATCGCATAAATTTTTTTCATGGGTCTTTACAAATTTTCAAAGGACAATTACGAATGATTATTGATTAAATCTATTCCTCCTGAACAAAGCGTTTATTCGGTGTTATATTATGTATAATTTATTTGCTTTTCTTTTATATGTGAAATGTTATGTTAATGGACTACGGTCCGTTTATGAATAAAATAATAACAATAATAATAAATATTTTTATTTAGACTATTTTCCTATGAATTAAAATTTTAATTTATATAATACAATTTGTTAAGTACAAGCTTGAACTTTAGTTATAAAGAGTTTTATTTTTAACAGATATTTTATTTTTATTTAGGTATACTTTAATCATTTGAAGATTTACATATTTTTAAAATGAAAATATAATATAATGTACCTACTTACATGAAAAGTTATTTCTGTGTAGTACACAAAAGTAGAATTTTTACTTGTTTATACTTTTTATTTCTTAATTGTTGCTTAAATTATTTTTCGAGGAGATAGAATTTTCAATACTAGTTCTACGATATTAAATAATTATTTTTAATTATTTTCAATTTATTTTTATATTTTTGACCAATGTTTCATTATTACTTGATCATTTTATACCCTTTGGCTAATTAAGTGTTTGAAATTTCAATATAGTAAGGCTGAATTTTTGTATAGTGATTGAAAAATCTCTTTTGTCGAAAATATGAAAATTTTTATTCAAGGTCAGCAGAATGGTTACAGCAGCAATGGCATGGTGCGATGGCTATACAGCTCCATTATTGGTACCATTAAATGGATGGCTTCAACCACCTTTGCCTCTTCAAATTCGTACTTTATCTTGTCCACAAGGTGTAAAACTCGTCGAGGCTGCCCCTTCTGGGCAACACGTTATCATTGTCCCTTTTCAAGGAGATGCGCAGTTATGGCATGTAATGTCAGGACAGTTGGTTCATACCTTTAAAGGTAAATATAAATAGCATAAAAATTCATGTATCTTTAATAGTAATATAGAATTTTAAACAAACTTTATTTTCTTCCTTCTTTTAATTATATAATTCTTTTTAAATTTATAACAAATTAATTTCGTACAGTTTTTCTTCTTCTTAATTATATTTGTTAATAATTTTTTAATATACAATTTAATTATCGTATTTTTAATCAATTTTTAAAATGATTAATTTTTGATTAAATTGGTGTATTTTTATTTTTAACTGTATATTTAATTGTATGTGAAATTTTATATTAATTCTTTTCTTTATAATTATACAAAATTTCTTTATAATTATATAAATAGTAATAATATGAAATTTCATATATGTTGTATTTGTAATTTTATTCTAGTTACTCATTTTTAAATTTTATTATATTTTCTATTAACATTTAAAATTCTAATGAATTTCATTTTCTGTTTGATAAGAAAAAAATCTTTTCTGAATATTCTGCTTTATTGCAAAAGAAGTTAAGTCCTCTTTACTTTAACCGCATTATTACGCTTAGTACCTTCGAAAGCTTCAGCATGAAAAATGAAAAAGGGATGAAAATTCGTCACTTTATATTCAGTTTGGTAATTGTTGCGAAAAGTCTTCCGCGTACAATCTTCCTCGATTTGCATTTAAAGTGCATTTAAATGATAACGCTAGTTTCATTTGCAATTCAAACTAAATCAATTTTTATGAGAATATAAAGCAGCTAAATATAAAGCAGTGCATGGCACCTGAAGTGCCATTTTAAGCATGCAATATTACCATGCTATTTTTTTTCATTTCATAGAAGAATGAAGAAGGAATTCAATTTATCTCTGAAATATTGATTTCATGAAGTAATATAAAAATTAAATACTTCGAATATTCTACTCTTTTTTGAAGAACTAATAAACAAAAGAGATATTTTTATTTATTTTCTAAATAAAAAAATAAAGGTGTTAAACTTATCAAATTTACGAATCTTGCATCTGATGTGCAATTTATTGCAAAATGTGTGAAAGAAAATACATAAATTTATTTGAAAATTATTTATCAGTCATAAATAGATAACAAGAAAAGAAGGATGTTAAAGAAAGGCCATTTTTGGGATCGCCAGTAAAAGAAAAATTACTTTGAGTCCTTTAAGAGCATTCTCCAAGAAACAAAAAATTCTTTTGTCACTTTGCCGAGAAACAAAAGGAAAGTTATCAAAAATGAGTCGAAATATGTGAAAATGAGACTGATGCAATACAGAGTGCCTCAGCAACGGTAGTAAAACCGAGGAGAGGTGATTCTACATAAAAAAACAAGTCGAAAATAAAGAATAAAATTTTTTCGTTGGAAGCTTTGTTATGGAGAAAATCGATTTTGAACATACACCGAGTATGTGGGTACTTAGTTATAGCTTATATGAATAGACCACTGATACATGAATATCGGTGGTATAATTGAGCAGGGGGTTATTCTACATGAAAAAACAAATCGAAAATAAAGAATAAAATTTTTTCGTTGGAAGCTTCTTTGTCGAGAAAATCGGCTTTGAATATTCACTGAGTGCGCGTGCACTTAACTTTGGTTAAGGCGGTTAGGTCATTAGTATATCAGTGTACTCAGTGAATATTCAAAGTCGATTTTCTTGACAACGAAGCTTCGAATAAAAAAATTTCGTTCTTTATTTTCGATTTGTTATTTCATGTCGAAAAAACCCCCCTCCTCGGTTGTACTACCATTGTACTATCGGGACACCCTGTATTTGATCAGTATCATTTTCATATATTTCGACTCATTCTTGGTAATTTTCTCATCGTTTCTCGACAAAGTGATAA
This sequence comes from Eufriesea mexicana, assembly GCF_001483705.2. Classification (NCBI taxonomy): domain Eukaryota; kingdom Metazoa; phylum Arthropoda; class Insecta; order Hymenoptera; family Apidae; genus Eufriesea; species Eufriesea mexicana. The sequence goes on along the minus strand of NW_016908274.1, from coordinate 796,015 downwards.
AGGAATTTTTTGTTCCTTGGAGGATACTCCTAACAGTCCCGAAGGAATTTATCATTTCCAGGCTATGACAAAAATAGTCCTTTTTTAACATCTTCCTTTATACAAGGTGGTTGTTTTTTTTCAACAAATTCCACGTGCAAAATTTATAAATTGTTAGTTCAGTCGTAATTAATTGCAAAGTGTTGTTAAAATTATTGTTAAAAAAGCAGTTTTTTAATGAAAAATACATGAAAGTTTTTTGAAAAATAATTTCAGGACATTCGAATCCAATTTCGTGCTTAGCTGTGACACAACACTCGCAATATCTACTGACAGGCTCCGAGGACACTTCGATTATAGTCTGGGATATGAAGGAATTAACCTTGAAGCTGAGAATCCAAGAACACATCGCCCCTGTTTTATGCTTGACATCCGCACTCAAGAATTCTGTGATTGTCAGGTTCATGATTTCATCTTGTACAAGGACAATACAGATAGAAAACTGGAAATGCTATTTCCTAATTCTTAATAAAAGTCAAAATTTTTACTAGAAAAAAAATTAAAAAGAAAATAATAGAATTTGGTCTATTTTTGTAATATCTAATATAATAATATAATAGAAGTACAATAATTATGCTTCCAATTTCAATATGTAATGCTATATAGAAGTACAAATGAAATGTTTATAACAAAGGAAGAAAGCATTTCTAAACTTGTATTGATACCCATTAATACAGTGTTTCTTCATTTATGAAAAGTATAATTTCTATTGCAATATTCTAACAATGAACAGTAGAAATTATGCTGGAACTATAGTGGTATATCTCCTATGTTAAAATAAACTTCTTTGTTAAACAATTTCTCAAAGATTGCTCGTGTTATTATTATTGTATTAATTTAATCTTTATTTATTACACAGATACATTCATAGATTTTATAAATGTAACTACTATTTTAAAACAAAATTTAATCATCATATATGACTATCATTTTTATATCTAAAACAGATCATAATAAATTTAATATATTTTTACTAGTTAATTTATTAATACTTTTAACTTTACTATTACAGTACAGGTCAAATATATTACTGATTAAAATCAGTTTTACTTCACCACTTACCACAGATAAGCTTTTACTGTTAGTACAGATAAAAAAATGACGAGAGTTTACAGAGTAAACAGAAAGGGGAAAAATGAGGGGACTGTACTGTGAAACAAAGGAAAACAAGGAAAGTGTATTGTTATAAAAGATAGATGTAGGATAATAAAGAACAGAGACTGGATGGAGACAAAGGAAGCGTATTACTGTAAAAGATAGATGAAGTTTACCTTCATAAAGCATAAAACAAAAAGTGAATATCACTACAAAACTAGATGGATCATGTTATTTTTCAGAGAAAATAAATACAATCATAGTCTACTATTCATTTATCAAACCACTACATATATAAATTTAGTTATTTTTGTAAAATTTACAAATACTGATCATTCAGAATCAGTAATAGAGTTGTCACAACATTATTTATCCTTGTCATTTACTTATTTTAGTAAAATTCACAAATATTGGTTGTGTAAAATTAATAAGAGAAGTCACAGTATTATCTATCCTTGTCTCAACTATATTACTTCATCCAACTATTTCAGAGATGCAATCTCAAAGAAATCAAGATGCATTCCTCTTACTTCAATACTCTTCTTAGCTTAGAAGTCAGATAACTCTGATGATAAACTCTGTGATAGACACTGGTGTATGCAATGCTTCATAAAGTCTTGACTTCCTCAAATATTGCTTGGAAAGTAACTTTATTACCTTTGCCATGAATTTTAATATGAGGACACAGTTGGTCAATACATTTGGTCTGTACTATAGTAATTGCTATTTAAATTATTTAATCTCAAAATCAAGATTCATTTCAAGAGATATATATTATACAGTAATTTATTAAATATATTAATTATTATATCACATATATAATATATCTCAAGAGATTTATTTCAACATCTCTGTCTTTTTCTAGTGGAGGAGAGGATTCCAGAATAATCATCACGAGTCTTCTAAACGGGAATGTTCTCATCAAAGTGGACCACCATAGAGGGCCTGTGAATTCCATTCGCGTTGACTCAGCTGGCGAAATCCTCGTTTCTGGTTCTTCCGACTACACGGTCTGTCTGTGGTGTCTAATGAAGTTCACGTTGTTGAAATGCATCGAATTGCCATCCGCGGTGACTATGCTTGACGTGTCAGCTGATTCCGTGTTCCTGTTAGCGGCCTGCGAAGACCAGAAATTGTATTTGAGGTCTCTGGCGACGGGAACTGATATTCATACGTTGAGAGGTCATCAGGGTGAAGTGAAGAGCATCTGCTTGGCGAGAGATTGCAGACGAGCCATTGCTGGCGGTATCAAGGGCAAGGTTTCCGTGTTTGACATGCACAGTGGAAGATTGACAAGAACGTTACCAGCGAACCCGTCAACAGATGTCACTGCTGTTAAGGTAAAGCCTCATTTACATAACCTAACATAAAAGTACCCAGAATCACACTGTTCAGCACAATTTTAATCTGTATCATCCATTGGGTAATTCCTATAGAGTTTACCCTTCTAAACACGAATTCCTAAACGAAATTGCTCTATCACCCTCAGTTTTCGACGAAACTGACGACAAAAACGACGATTTCTTACTAAAATTAAGTATTGTGTGAAAAGTAAGAATGCTGGAAAGTTCATTCTTATTTTAACAGTTAGATGAGATTATCCCGAATTTATCAATGTCCATAATTATAATTATTTGTGTTTCTGAATTATAATTGGTCATCAAAATTTAAAAATAAGCTGTTGAACGTACTTTCTACGCATTATCTTTGCATTTTTAGAAAAAGTTCTTTATCTGACACGCATTTTCTACGCAGTATTGTAGTTTGTAAGCTTGTATGGAGAAGAAACCATGGAACAAAATTATCGAAACAGTTTTCAATTTGATTAGATGGAGGAAATATTCGTATATAATGTGCATACGGCGTTTTACCGTCACACAGCCATTGTTCGTTTCTCTAGCCTCGACAGTGCCGTAGCTACGCATAATTCGGGTACCAAGTGCAATGGAGCTAACATGTGCCTACGAAATCAGAAAAATATAATTACCGAAATTATTAACTTTTGATTTTATTTTTTTAAGAATACATATCAATCGTTCTATAGTAATTAATACTATAATGTTATTCTACAGTAAATAACACAGTAAATATAGTAAATATCGCAAATAATAATGCGTGTTAGCAGTAAATAATATGAAAAGTGAAAAATTTACATTTTTTTAATTTATTAGCTTCTGATACCAATATATAGTTTTAATAATATATCTTCTATAAGTAGAATTTTTATGTCTTATTATGTTAACTTTAAATGACATTTTCTCTTCAAGGTAACAGAGAAGGACGACTTCCTAATAACAGCTTCCGGTGATCGAGTGACTTACTGGAGTTTCCGTGGTGAGGAGGCCCACACTAAACCCCCAAAATCCAGCAAACAAGAATCGTTGCACCCACACACTGCTCCTATATCTTGTTTGGATATATCCAGGGACGGAGCAATGGCGGTCACCGGTGGAGTCGATTCTCTTGTAAATCTCTGGCAATTAAACACTCATGAGCTGCTTTCCACTTTCGAAGGGCATATTGCTAGTGTGACCTGCATTGCGTTTTCTGCTTCCGGTTTATTTGTTGCTTCTGGTAGGTATAGCGATAAAAAATGTCATCGTAGTTTTAGAAAAAAATTTTTGGAGAAAAATATTCATTTTTAATGTATACTATGATTTTACTAGGATTTTATTAAGATACCTGTTATGATATATTATAATTTTATTGGGTAATGTGTGAATTTTATAATATGTTATAATATTATCTGAATTTTATGGAATATTATTATTTTATCGAATAATAGTTGAATTAGTTGCACAGTAGGTGTATATTATACCTTCGTAATATACGTATTTTTGAATTTTCAAAAATTTACAGAAATAAATTCATGAAGTTTATGAAGATTAATGGATGGTTCTATTTAAAAAATTAAAATATAATATTTAAAAAAAAGAGAGAGAAAAACATATAAAAAGATAGTGGTTCTTATAAATCTTGCACATTAAAAGGTATTATTGCTTTTTTGTAAAATTGAAGAAAAGTTCAAAAATTTCGTTACATCTACACATTATACTATACACGTTTTCACAATTATTATAGAATATTTTCATATATAATTTTATGCTAATTTTCAAGAAATGGATAGTATATGTAGTATGTTAGTACCACAGTACTAGTATGTTAGTAATGAGTAATGAGTAATGATAGTATGTTAGTAATGAGTTATTGTATATGATTGAGTTACGAATATATCTTTCATTTTTTTTAGAAAATTTCTTAAAAATTTTAAATCAAACTTTTTCATTTGAATTCAAAATATAATAAATTAGTAGCCAAATTCTTGCATTTAGTATAATAAATTTTTTCGTTTTTATATGTGTACGTGTACATATATAAAAATGAAAGTTAGTAAAAATTAATAAAAATTCAATAATAATATATTTAATTAAAAATAGGTTCGGAAGACAAGACGGTTCGTGTGTGGGGTCTGACTTTAGGTTTAGTAGTGGCAACGTTTAAGCACCAGGCACCTGTAACTGCAGTAACGGCCATGTTTGATGGACGACGAGTAGTTAGCTCAGATAGAGCTGGTACAATCCGCGTTTGGGCAGCTGATACTGGTACCCTAATTCAATCAGTATGCGGACCTGGTCGATGTTTTACAGTTTCACCTGATATGAGGTATAAACTGCCATGTAATTAACAATAAACTTCCTTTAATTTGCCGAATTTTTCAAATAAAATTAGAAATAAAAATAGTACTATTAATTTAAATACTTTTTTAGATTATATCTCAATTGAAATATGTCAGTATAATTCAATTTTCTAATGGAAGATTGCACTGTTCAACACGAATTTTAATTTGAAATATCCTAACATATTTGTATTTATGTTTCAAATAACGAACCTGTTTCAAATGGCAAGTAATTCAGAGAAATTTTTTATAATTTTACGATTAGTATAAAAAAGTATATGAAAACGTATACATGTTATACGTGTAAAAAACAAGATCTATTGGACGATGATTTTGGTGTCGATTATGCGTGACGACGGCCCTGACGAAGCTAGATGTGCGAACAATGGCTGCGTGGCGGCAAAATCCCGCTTACAGGTTCTTGATATATATTTTACGATTCTGTCATCATTCAAGATCGTCCTAATATCGTTTCTAGATGGGTTCTTCTTCAGAAAAACCTACAGAATACAATACCGTGTAGCAAATTCGCTTCGGATAAAGAATCTTTTATAAAAATGCAAAAATATGCGCAGAAAGTGCGCTCGGCGATTCGTTATTAAATTTTGATGGCCAATTATAGTTATTGAGGAGCATAAATAGTTACAATTATAGACACCGATAAATTAAGAATTCTCTCACCTAACTTATAATATGACAATGAACCTTCTAACCTTCTTACTTTTTACGTAATACTTCATTTTAGCCAAAAATCGCTCATTTTTAGAAAAACTCAAATTTGTCTAAAATTATGGGTAATAGAGCAATTTTGATTACAGATTCGTGTTCAGGAAAGTAGACTCTACATAAATCACCTATTGGATATTACAGATTAGAAGGAAGTTAAAATTTGTTGTACAGTGTTTTCTAATAACTAAAACTATAATAATATAATTGTAACCGTAATATATAGTATAATACTATACTATATAATATAATACTATAAATATAACAATAATATCGATATTACTGAAAATATCTTTATTGCTGCAAATATTACAAATATCGTTTTAAAAACAAGTTTTGTATTTCATTACTTCAATAGTTTCTTTTTTAATTTTTAATTTTTTCTTGTCTTCTTAGTTTAATATTATTTGAATAATTTCTTAATGATAATAACAATAATGGTTCCGTATTTCAAAATATATGTGCTACAGTGATAATAGCATTTCCAAATTTAAAAAATATAACAAATAATTATTATATTTTAATTTCAGATATGCGGTATGCGGTGCAGGAGACAATCAATTAAAAATAGTAAGTTTGGGAGCTGGTCCTGAAGAGAAGTACCAAGTATCGCATTCTCAAGAAATTACTTGTCTGGTTGTTACTCCAGATTCTCGTTTGTTGATTACGGGTTCTAGGGATATGAGTTTAAAAGTTTGGCAGCTTGCTGGTGGAAAATTGTCACAGGTGTGTATTTTTCGGTTAAATCTAATATACACTAATTAGCATAATATATCTGTATACATCTATGACTTCTAAACTACGCTTTGCACGAAAAATTGTTTTATATAAAAATTGCATGATTTAAAGAGACACATATAGTGCATGCATTTCTTTCATAGATACAAGCTTTCTGAAAATTTGAAAGTCAATTTTGTTATTTTATACGTACATACGAATAGTATTCAATCCCAATCGAGTCTCCACAAATGTATAGTATTCGATCCGCATATACATAGTTTACAATAAGGTTGAACAACAAAAATAGTTGGTTAAACAGTGATGTACAAGGTGTCTCAGCAAAGGTAGTACAACCGGATATAGGGTGATTCTACACGAAAAAACAAATAAAAAATAAAAAATAAAATTTTTTCATTCGAAGCTTCATTGTCGAGAAAATCCACTTTGAATATTCACTGACAATGAGTACATACTTATACTGGTAGTTCATCCATCTTACAAGGAGAGTGCAAGTCCTTCGTGTCATCGATTTAGTTGAAACTTTGCAGCTTTGTAGATTTGGTCATGCAATTCTAGAAAATATATCATTATAGAGCCAATTATCCAATAGTTTTTTAGATATATGCCCCGGACTTCCAGCATAGGAATTTTCGGATGTCGACGTTAGGTCACAACGCCACCTTTGGAAAGTATTGGAAATAAATCTGTAGTTAACACGTTAAGTGCCCAGCCCGTTTTGCTTGCCGTTTCGTTCAGGCCCAGACTCGGTCGTCAAGTGGACCACCGGCGGCAGGCGAAGTGTTCATAAAACTCGGAGATACTGTACCGATTGTTATAACAGGAATTCTCAAACGTCAGGTCCAAAGATGGCGAAGAATTTAACACAAAAAGTTAGCACTTTTTGGTCCTAGTCTGGGCCCGAACGGAAAGTCTAGCACTTAACGTATTAAACATCCACCACCACCGAAAAACGTCGAAGCTAACACCCCCCCCCCCCCCCCCTATATTATTCACAACCAATAGAATGACACACACCCACCTCTTACATTTCACACCAACTAATCAGTAAATAAACAAAACTTATAAAACCACGGAGACAGAGTTCTCCTAAAAATCTCACGAAAACGGACAAACATCACGACCAGACTATCAGGAAAGACCCACGACGATTAACTCAGTACGAGAGACGGTAACACATCAGAACTCTGTAATTCAACGCTAACCAGGTCTAGCTCTATTAATTTAGGGTTGGCCGGGTCCCAACAATATTGTCGCATCCGTGTAAACGGGCTTTACAACCCCACGAAACTCCCACCGTGCGAGTTGCAGTGTTCGGGACGCAACAGTGATAACTGACAGTTCAGGGATATTAACTGAAGCACCACACGAAGGAACAACGCGTCTTCATTGTTGAGCAATATTATCAATTTTTAATTAAGAACCTGTGTTTTCTATCAAAATTACTTCTTGCTTGAAGTTAGCACTTTTTGGTCCTAGTCTGGGCCAGTCCCTTGGGACTTAACGTGTTAAAGAAGTAATAAAACTTTAATCGTAAATATCTCAAAAACTATTGAGTAGTTGCCCCTATAATGATACATTTTCTTGAACTGCATGACCAAATCTACAAACCTGCAAAGTTTCAACTAGCTCGATGACCCAAAGAACTTTCACTCTCCTTGTTAGCCAAAATTAAATGCACGCGTACATTACTGTATGCAAAAAGAAAAAAGAAAGGAATAGTATATACCTACCTTACTATTAATAACTGAATATATAAACCAATACATATATCAAGGAATTTATAAATACTAATTAACGAATATTTTTAAAACAAGATTAATTCAAAGTATATTGTAGTAAATATGAAAAATAATCATAATAAATCATTTATGACATTATAGTATACAAAAAAGAAAGGAATACACTTATCTTACTATTTCAAACCACTATCAAAATTTAAAAAGTTCAACAAATTTTTGTCCAGGTCCTTGTTGGTCACACGGATCACGTCACCTGCGTTGGAGTTGCAGTCCTCGATAAATCCATCGTAGTATCCGGTTCCAAGGATGCTAATCTAATCGTCTGGGATATCAACACTGGCAGCGATCTTCACACTCTGAAAGGGCACTTAGGTTACATAACATGCGTCAAGCTGTCAGGAGATGGAAGTTTGGCAGCCTCTGGCAGCGAGGACAAGAGTTTGATCATTTGGGACACGAAAAAGGGTTGCTCCCTCAGTAGCATAATGTTACATGTCCCTGTACTGGGTTTAGAGGTTGCCACTGATCTGTCGAGGCTCGCGTTACATTTGCTTGAACACAAGTGCATGCCTATCCTCTGTTTGCACAATACTCCGGCGCAATACGTGAAATTACCGGATTATGTGGCGCCTTGGTGCGACACCAGAGATCTGAGGCCACCTGGACCGAAGAGACCTAATAAGAGGCTACTGAAGAAAGAGGTGTCTTTGGATAGCGATACGTGGCATAGGAAATATGGTCATCTTACATCAGGTATTGATAATGGAAGATTTCAAAAATTGAGTGTAAATATTGTAGGATGCTATTTAGGAAAAGAAATCACAAATTAGCCAATGCTGATTTGGTATCTTATTGTAGAGAAACAAATTACAAACCGGCCAATGCCGATACAGGATCTTACTTTAGAAAAACAAATTGCAAATCGGCCAATGACCTATGCAGGGTATTATTCTAGAAAGCATGTCGAAAATTCACTAATACCCTTATGAAAGGCTACTTTTAGAAGTGAAGCTAACAAGGAGAGTACAAGTCCTTCGGGTTTGGTATTATTCTAGAAAGCATGTCGAAAATTCACTAATACCCTTATGAAAGGCTACTTTTAGAAGCGAAGCTAACAAGGAGAGTACAAGTCCTTCGGGTCACCGATTTGGTTCAAACTTTGCAGGTTTGTAGATCTCGTCATGCAGTTCAAGAAAATATACCATTATAGGGGCAACTACTCAGTAGTTTCTGAGATATTTATAATTAAAGTTTTATTACTTCCTTAACCCTTTGGTTACGGCAGACTTTGAAACGCACCGGTCGTACCACACGGGTAGGAATTCATTTACAATGTCCGCCGAGAACGGCAAAATTTTGGGTAGAGATGCGCCCTCTGTGTCAGAAAAGCAAACCGTGTTGAGCGCTTATATGCACCTTCCGTGTCACAAAAGCAAAATTTCTGAGCGCGTATATGCACCCACAGTAGCCAAGGGGTTAACTACAGATGTATTTCCACTAATTTTCAAGTAGCGTTGTGACCCAGCGGCGACGTCCGAAAATTCTTACGCTGGGGGTCAGGGTACGATTTCCGTCCATAATTTGGTACTTTTTTCTCCATTTTTTTTCTTTTTTTTTTTGTAAACTACTGAGTAGTTGCCCCTATAATGGTATATTTTCTTGAACTGCATGACGAGATCTACAAACCTGCAAAGTTTGAACCAAATCGGTGACCCGAAGGATTTGCACTCTCCTTGTAAGTTGCACAGTTTTTACCGGGTGTGAAGGAGAAGGAGGTAAAACGTAAAACAAGGGAATCGTAATGGTCACAGGGAGCGAATCGCGGATCGGCAAGATGGCGTAATTTTCACGAGGGAAACTCGGGAGTCAGCAAAGTGACGTAATTTTTACGAAAACAAATCGCTAATCGAGTGAATCGTATCAGCCAATTATTGATAAAAACACGTTATCAAGCTATTCAGAGGACATAAAAACAGGACCCTTGACGTTTTAAGTGGAAAAGCCTTGAAGAACAATAGCTATTGAAATTTGTATGCCATTTAAAATTATCTTTACATAAAATTTGTAGCACTAATGGTATTAAGTAGAGACAATAGCTTTTAGGTGTTAATATATAATATTTTGTTTTATTTAAAATAAGTAACAGTAATAAGAAACAGTAAATGAAAAATGTTACAAAGAATTTTAAATGTACTTAAAGTAATTGTTTATATTCCAAGGAAAGTGCATATGATTTAATGAAATGAATTATATTTATTTAATACCCTTAAGTGAGGAGTGTATGTATGTTTGTGCAGGAATTCTGACGTCATCAGTGGAGGATGGATTACAACGACGATTTAGCGTAAGCGCTTCCATGGACGAGATCAGCAAGGTTGGATTAACGAATAGTCCCTCCGGATTAGGACCGGAGCAGGCTGCTCTCGCTCAGTCGCAACATTTCGATCAACTCGAAGCACTTTGGAACAAACAATCGCCACCTGCTAGGCCCCGTGCTCATGGAAGAACTCTGTCGAAGCAAAGCTCTTTGCAAGCTACGCGGATATCCGATTCTGAGGAAGAGGGTTAGTTATGAAATGCGACAAGGGATGATAAAATAATTTAGTACATATCTAATGTTTGATTAATTTTTCTTATATACTTTAACACGAAAGAACGAATATATATGCAATTTATTTTGTTTTTACATATTTTTTTACAGTTTTTACATTGTATATTGTATATATATACGGGTACATATCCAATTTAAGCACATATACATATATATCAGTTTATTTAGTTTTACACATTTTTATATATTTTTGTACAGTTTTTACATTGTTTTTACATAGTTTTACGTATTTTGATTTATAGGAATTGAAGGAATCTATTTGCTCATATATTTTAATATATAATATATACATTTAGAATCAATTAATTTTATCTTATGTATTTTAATGTGTAAGAATATATATAGAAACTATTTATTTTTTATTTCTTTTATATATAGGAGTGTATATAAAATAGATTAATTTTACTTTTTTATATTTTAATTTTACAATAATTCTAAAAAATTTTTTTCATATATATTTTAATGTATTGGAATATGTATAAAATCAATTTAGTATATGAGAATAAGTATGAAATTGATTTATTTATTTTCTTTTTTATGTATTTTAATGTATAAGAATATACATAGATAAAATTAATTAATTTTTAATTATATATATGTGGTACGAGCATCTAGTGATATTTAAGAAATTCTGATTATTTATAGAGCTTGAATTATTAGCGAAGAAAGTAAAGGGGAAAATTAGAAATAAGAAATCTTTAAAAGATAAATTAAAAGTTTTGTCTTTATCTTCCAGGTGTACCGGACTAAAACAACATTTCGTTAGAAAATAAACGGACTAAATCTTAATCGTCGTACCTTTCTCTTTTTCCACTGTCTTTCGAAAGAGCAAAAGAAAAGAAAAGCAAGAAATAGGAAAAAAAAAATACGAAAGGAAAACCTAAAGGGGTATACGTCCCTGAAATAAAGCTCTAAATTACGAATTTCTCGTGTCTAATGCAATAAACGTAAGTATATATACATAGAGATATAAATGGGTATAGGAGTATATGTATATCGATATTAGAGAAGAAATAAATTAAAGTTATTTATTTTCATCCCCCACTCCTCACCTTTTTAATGATCATTTTTAACGAAGATTATAAATAAATTACTTTGATGTACTTTATTTGTAACCAACGAGATCATTGTCTTTTATAAGTGTAAGGAATAAGTCGTTTTTGTGCAGAACAGATGTTTTTATTTATCATTTTAATTATTAAATTAAATTTAAACAGAAAATATTTTGTGTTTATAAACATTACCCTTTGTATGAGAATTGTGTCTAACAGAATTTAGAATTCATTGCTTAATTGCTTTTTATAGTAATCTACGATGATTTGCCACGCCTTTGGCGCCATAAATCCTTCAGGCGGATTTTCACCAGATTTTGCTAAATCTAAAATAATCGGATGATTTGTTATTTAAAATAATTAGTTTCGTACAGTGGCTTTGATTATATTTTATACTAATATCATCAGCATATTCGTATATTATATATACAACTATAATTTAATATTTCCATTTGTTTTAACATAATATTTAAATTAAATTTTTAAATTTAAATTAAATTTTGTTGTATTGACAGATTAATTTATTTTTTATTTATTTATTCATTTTTCATATTTTTTTAGAGTATGCAAAATAAGAGATTATTTTTTTTAATAATTTTGAATATATCAGATATAAATATATAATTTCAAATATGCTAATTTTGTATTATTGTGAATTGGAAAGGTAAGATTAAAAAATAATTGAAAATAAGAGTATTCTGTAATTGCTATTGTAGTATGAAGGTATCTTACTTCTCATTTTAGTCCCAGATATAAAATTGAAATCCTGCGATCGTTCTGGTTCGAAGAATGTCATTTTTCTTGTTCTATTATCGTAAGCTGCTACCCTAAATGGAATTATTTCGAGATTTTGAAGGCCTGGTGCCATCGACAGGACTCTTGAGCCATGTGTCCCATCGTATAGATTACCTAATTTTACATTCCAATTAATTAATAATTTAATAATAAATATGATTTTTTAATATAATTTTCCTTAGAATAATTTAAACAAAAATATATATTATAACAATATTTTCTAAATTCATATTTCATAAAATATGATATATCGAATTCTTTTTTATCAAATACTTATCTTAATTTTTTAATATATTTTTATTTTACTTTGATCAATTTTTTAGTAACAATATATGTATGAGGACAAAGTTAAGACATTAGAGAGATATTTTTGTCAAATATTAGTAGATGTAAAGATTTATTGGAAGTATAAAAATGGTTGGAATAGAAAAGAAATGAAAAATAAGTAGAAATAAAAGAAAATTGTAATTTTTATTATTAAAATATTACCATCTGGGGTTTTAGATTTGTCAGGGTGAGGTAAACCTGCAGGATCACGACCAACTATGTAAAAGTTTGCCCCTGCCATCATTCTTGCTTTGGCATGCCACTGCACCTAAAATTGAAAAAAAGTTACTTATCATTATTATAACATATTTTTAATACTAAATTTCAAATGATTTCTAAATTTAAAATATTAAAAATGTATTTCAAGATTTGGTTTGTCGTAAATTCACATATTTAAATGCTGCTTTAACTATTCTATAATATACCTTTTAAATTTTGCAATTTTCAATAATTGTTTAACTTTCATACATAATAATTTTTAAGCGTCCTTTTTTATTTTTTCAAGTTACATAAAAATTATTCAAATAGTAGTTTGACTTCTCTTTTTATAATGTTGAATATTAATTAAAGTCATATATATTATTTATTTACAAAATTTATTTTATTGATTTATTATATAATTTATTTACAAGACTTACTTTATTGATTTATTATTTAATTATTATATATTTATTTAGATTAATATAAATTTATGTAGATTTATTATGTAATTTATTTGCTAGATTTATTTGATATTATTATTTTATTTGCATCTCTCTACAGTGTAAATATAAAATAAAAAATTCACAAAGAAAATTAATAATAATACCTCTGTGGGTCCAGCATAAAGCATTGGGCTTGGAAAAATGGCAAGTATGGTGTCTTCGTGTAAGACACCCTCTTCGAGTACACTTTGGTGTTGGTTTATTCTTACTGGTAAAGGTACGTCATCTTCTTTAGTCCATCCTCCCAAAGGATGCAGTAATAGAACTGGTTTTTTAAAACCACGTTTCTCAACGAGGTATTTTCTTGTATCCTAATACCAATTTTAATAATAATTATTCTTTAGAAAATAGTAACGGTATTTAATTTGAGAATAATTTTTCATTCAAAAATGTGTTCGAATTTTTCGAATTAATTGGACTTTTCTTAGTACACGTTATAACGTATAAGACAAGAAAATATTATACATGACTTACATACAGGGTATTGCATTTTTGTTGACACAATGAAGATTCTCATAAACAAGTGATTTAATAAATATAAACTGTTGTATGCTTTTTAGTGTGTTTATCTTCTAGTATTTAGTATTTTTGTATTTTATGTGTCGAAATATTAAAAGACAGATTATTTTCTTTACATCATCTGTCTAAGGAATCTTTTGTTGTGTCAATTTAAAGGAGACACCTTGTATATGAACACGTGATCTTTCATGCCTTACACTTAATTTAAAATCCGCGAAACCAAAAAATTTTAGAAAAATAAAAATTCTTAATGTACTTCAGAATTTTATAAATTTATAAATTTTTATATTAAATATATTTAAATTTTATAATTTTACAAATTCAATTTTACGAAATTCATATGATAATTTATGTCTTTTCTCTGGGTCTATCTTTAGTAGTATTAGAAATATTACATTGAAATTTAATTATAATGATAAAGAAAACTCAAATAATACTTCGAATTTAAAAAATATTCGATATTGAACTTGAACTATACTTTAAGTAATATACGATATTAATTTGAAAAATAACCAATAAATAATTATTGCAAATATTTTCGATTGTGCAACAATTAAAAATGCTATAATATTTTTATCAAAAAGAAAAATTATTTTTCTAAAATTTCTTTGCAAAGAATCTTTCATTGCGTACTTAAATTCGATATTTAGTATTTTAGATCTTATATTATTGTAGAATTTTATATCGAATTTAATTTTATGATATTAACAATTAGAAACCTGCATTAATAGTGCATGGCCATTGTGAATCGGATTTCTTAATTGAAAAGCAAAAACAGAATCTGCACCCATTTCTCTACACTTCTTTCGAATTTCGTTAGGGGTGAGCCTGTACTTGTCGAGGCCATCGTTCCACCTAATCCTTTCCAGGACCTCCAGTTCTCCACCAACGAGCCAGTCACCGGATTCGTTAATTAATTTTATGTATGGGTGTCCAGGATTGCTTGTTCCGAATTCTCTGCAACACCTACCACGAATTTTCTAATTTTTTTTTTCTAAAAATGCTTAAATATGTGTTCAATAAGAAAATATTTAAATACAGAAAATATATAATTTGTTTATAAAGATGTTTAAATATTTAAATAAATATAGTTGAATGTATTATATGTATTATTTATTTATACACGTATTATGTATTATATATGTACCAATGTTTGGAAATTAATGATTCGTCGAATTTTTATTCTTCTCTTAAATATGTATCATATTTATTTATTTATTTATACGGGATACCCATTAGAAAAATTACAAGAAAATTATTACAGTGAGGTATAAAATTAATGGTAACAAATAAAAATAAAAATATACAAATAGACGAGATGTGTATAAGCATAAAAAAAAATTTTTTGACAGAGAGGTGCGATGTAGTAGCTGTTTCATAGAATGAAGAGGTATATGACATATAATTTTTTTAAATTGGGAAACGTAATGAATTAAATTTTTGCAATTTTATTTTGTTATTTAGACTTTTTAGGTGAAAACAAATTTTATTGTATTTTTATTTAAGAATCAAACATAAATCTTGTTCGAGAAAAGGAAAATTAATTAAGATCGTGACAAATATTTCACTTGAATATTTTGGAATTTATTGCAATATTTTTTATGGTATTTGAAATTAGGAATTATTAACAATTTCAGTGATTTTTATTTCGTCTGTTAATAATATTGCAACGATACTGTTAATTAATCCCCTGCACTCGGCGATTTTTGTGTTATAGAAAAATAGTAATTCGAAGATTTTCTGCCATGAAGTGGACGATATTTTTAAAACAGTAAATAAGAAATCGTATAGAAATTAAGACGTAGAATTATTTTATTTCGACATTCCACGCATCATTGGATAGTTTTAAATTCGATATATTAATTAACGTCTATTTTTAAAATCCAATTAAATGGCAATTGAAAGTCGCTTCTTGAGTCCAAAGGATTAACTGTATTGAGAATGAAATTACTATGGTACAAATAAAAATTAAAAATTTGTGCTATGATACAAATAAAAATTCGAAATTTGTGCTATGGTACAAATAAAACAAATTACTATGGTATAAATAATTACTATGGTACAAATTAAAAATTTGAAGAAAAGTAAAGAGGAATAATGAAAAAGATATTTTCAAACCTTTCTTCCTTTCGGTGTGCAAAGAATTCGGGTCTCCTTAAAATTGCAACAGGTCTATCTTGATATTTCAGAGTCAGAGCTGGTGCATTAACGTATCTCTCTTTCTGAGCTGTGCTAACCGGAAGTACAATAGGTATCGACTGATTAATTACGTCTCCATCTTGTTCGATAAACTTGAAATGTTGACACTGTCAAAAATAATTTATAAAATTAATAATTAATAATATTAGTTTATTTGTGTTATTTAATTTATATTGTTATATATACTATATTATTTAATGTAGATATTTTAATATTCAAATAAAGTTTAATATAAACATAATATTTTTCTATTCATCTACTTTTTCAATTATTATTATTTTAATAATAATAATTTGCGTTACATTAAATTATTTTCTATCTGTGCACTAAAAATCTAGGTATTTTTTCCTTGTCTTATCTTTTGCTCTTCATCTACAATATTGTTCTTTCTGAGATAAAAGATAATCATTATAAGGAAACACGATTTTGATACTGGATTGTAATGTATTTCGAGTTCGATAGAATGAATTATTTTTGTATCTTCGTAAATATTCGTGCTTTAATGTGGTACGAACTATACTCACTTGCAAGTATTGGTCTTCTCTCATGAAACCCCTAAGTGGAGTTGCCCACCCTTCAGCGAGCACTTGAATCCATTGCAAGTCGACATCAGTGATTTCGATACCTTAAACCAATCGAGTCTTCTATATTTTCATTTAATCCAAAATTCTATTCTACTCTCACTGATCGTTGAAGCACGTTTTAAAATTTATAAATATTAAAATTTAGTCGAAATTTTGAGAAACAACCCTTATTTTCATCGCTAATGACTGTGAGATGAACACGGTACTAAACAGAAAAGAAAAAGAAAGAAGAAAGAAGAAACAAAAATATTTCATCAAAGTTGATAATAAATATTGAAAACAATTTCTAAATAATTAATTAAATTAATTAAACAATTAATTAAGTCCGCTGATACTCCCTTGATCACAGGCAATGACCGCTATTTGCCGAAAACGGTGACGAAGATCATTGGTCACTGACTGTGATCATGGGAGTGTCAACGCAGTGTCAGCCGCGAAAATGTAAACACGCTGTGCCTCCTTTTCTCGAACGCGCAATACAACACTCAGGACGCATTCCTAGACTTTCGCTCGTTTCTCGCACTCGACTCTGTCATAAACATCTCTTACACGCGGTCACTTTCGTCCTATGTCTCAAATACCATTTGCATCCAAGCGCGGAATATTCCGCGAGCCACGACAGTCGTCTATCACCAAGCGCGGAATATTCCGCGAGCCACGAGTGTCGTCTATCACCAAGCGCGGAATATTCCGCGAACTGACTTTCTCCATTACCAATTGCTGAATATTCTTCATATGCCACAGATCACGTTTGATTCCTTTTGTGCGCATCTCATCTACATCGGTTCATTATATTCTTAACAAGTTTTACTTTTGTTGTGAAAATCCTTTTAACTGCCATTATGAGTAGGTACTGATACGCGCGCGGTGATACGGGCTAGTCGTCAGTTGAACGTCGCTGATGCCTGAACAACACGGTACCTTAAGTAAAGCCATGATGCAGATGGGTTAACCGTTTGCGGCGAAGCGATATCACGCTTCTCTTGTCTTGTGCCAAAAATGCGTAGAAGCGCGATGGCGCTGCTGTTTCTTAATATAATTTTCGCATTAATTGAGGGCATTTGTACTCATATCAATTGCGGCTTTTATAAATATCATCCAATTGTGATTTAAATAAGATATTATAGTGGGTTACCGTTTGAATTGAATGATGAACCCTTACACACCCCAATCATCACTCGATCTAATCCTCAATAAAAATTCTCAAATCCTCCATAGATAGACAAACAATTGACTCGCATCCTTCCGAACCTTTACCTCCATCGAAAGACCCAAACCTCATATACTATTCCCCACATTCACCCGAAGACAGAAGGCCCGAGTCGATTTAATAACAAAATATTTTTTTCGTAAAAATTGCTTTTTATATAATATTTAGGGTTAATTATAACCGTTTTTATTATTTTTCCGAGAAAATAACTGCACATTTTATTCCGCACTGTTAACATACAGGTAACCCTCCTACAACACGGCATCCTATAACACGGTTTCACTATAACACGATTCATGAATTGCGGGAACCCTCTTATAACACGGTATCCTATAACACGTGTTGCAAGAAGATATGGCCCTCTTCAGTTGAAATAGAAAACGCGTGTGAATTGTCAGAAAGTGAAATTGGTGGCATATTAGAATTTGTTAAATCAATCGGAGGTGGAGGTTTTGTGGATATGGCTATGGAGGACGTTCAAGATTTATTAGTGGAGGAAGAAGTTGACGAAGCGGATTTAATGGAAATGGCATCTGAAGCTGTAAATCAAATCGATTCTGAGGACACTGGCACTGGTGAAGATTGTGCAGTTAATAATTTAACATTAAAAAAATTACAAGAAGCCCTAAGCTTAGTTGAAAATCTCGAGTCATTTTTCTTGAATGCAAACCCTGAAAGAAGTCGAAAATTCAAAAGGGAGCTGCAAAACTGTTTAGCTCCATACCGAGAAATTTACAATGACCTGCTAAGAACCAGCAAGCAAAGTGAAATTACAGATTTTTTTAAGAGGGAAGAAGATGCAAGAACTTTAAATGAAGAAAAAAGTTCTGAAAGTGAAGACGATATCATTTCACCGAAAAACGTTCTCGGTTGATTATATTGAGCAGTGACGACGAAGAAATTTATTAAATTAAAGTTGCGTTAAATTAAAATAATATTTTTGTTTTGTGTTGTACATACATTTATATTTTTAATAAAAATTATGTTGTTTATGTAGAGTTAAAAAAAATTTGTTTTTAATAAGTTTTCGGAACGTAACCCCCCTTTTTATACTGACTTTGGGTCTCATACAACACGGTTTCATACAACACGGCATTTTCTAGGAACCTATCTACCGTGTTATAGGAGGATTACCTGTATATGCAAGAAAATGCTTCAGCACTCAAGCAGTTAACATTCTTTCAGGGCCACACTCGTTTTAATTCTAGATAAATAGATAAATAAATAAATTCTTTTTTGCCTCTTTTATCATTAGAGAATGAACCTAACGATGGAATAAAAGTTGAAAAAGACTTTCAACGTACTAGAAAGATTCTCCGCCTCTCTCCTCGCCTCTTCTATCCTCTCTTTCTCCACAAATAGCTCGTCGACCTCCTGTCGAATCTTCGGAAGAATTCCCTCCTTTCTTAAGAGCTCGATCACCATCTTCGTCGAAGTCCCTAGATCATGAAGTTCGGTGTCCACGACTAGGTCTGCGTGCTTTGGTGCCTCGTACTCCTGCCCGATTCCCGTGAAGCTTTTGATCATCCCTTTCCTAGCCTTCTCGTAGAGCCCTTTCGCGTCCCTAGCTTCGCAGGTCTCCATCGAGGCCTTCACGAAGATCTCGAAGAATCGTAAGTTAAAATCCTCGTGGATCTTCCTAGCTAGCTTCCTGTCTGCGTCGAACGGCGAAACGAAGCTGCAGATGGTGATTATACCGCAATCAGAGAAGAGTTTTGCTACCTCGGCTGCTCTACGAACGTTTTCCTCGCGGTCTTCCTTGGCAAAACCGAGGTTCCTGTTTAGACCTCGTCGGACGTTGTCACCGTCCAAGCTGTAGGCTGGTATTCCCTGAAAATGGCGTCGTTCTGAGAAAATTTGTTCATTCTTTGGTGAACTCCAGAGTGTACATTTATTTTTAACATGAAGAATAAAATTTTACTATTTGGTGTATAGTAGAATGTGAAAAATTATTTTTGACTTGAAGAGTAAAATTTTACTCTTTGGTGTATTCCAGAATGTAAATTTATTTTTAATTTGAAGAGAAAGTAAAATTTTACTCTTTGGTGTATACCAAGGTGTAAATTTATTTTTGACTGAGAAAGTAACATTTTACTTTTTGGTGTATACTAGGGTGTAAATTTATTTTTGACTGAGAAAGTAACATTTTACTTTTTAGTGTATACCAGAGTGTAAATTTATTTTTGACTTGAAAAGTAAAATTTTACTGTTTGGTGTATAGTAAAGTATGAAAAACTATTTTTGACTTGAATAGTAAAATTTTACTTTTTGGTGTATACCAGGGTGTAAATTTATTTTTGACTTGAAAAGTAAAATTTTACTGTTTGGTGTATAATAAAGTATGAAAAACTATTTTTGACTTGAATAGTAAAATTTTACTCTTTGGTGTATTCCAGAATGTAAATTTATTTTCAACTTAAAGAATAAAATTTTACTCTTTGGTGTATACCAGGATGTAAATTTATTTTTGACTGAGAAAGTAAAATTTTACTTTTCCGTGTATACCAAGGTGTAAATGTATTTTTGACTGAAAAAGTAAAATTTTACTTTTTGGTGTATATCAGAGTGCAAATTTATTTTTGACTTGAAAAGTAATATTTACTCTTTGGTATATTGTTCTTAATTTCATTCTTAACTTGAAGAATAAATTTCACTCTTTCACGTATTATTCCTAAACTTCTTCATTCGTGACCCTTTTATGTCGAAGAAAATTTGTTGCATCCTCGGACACATACACATTATTTAGGTAATAAACAAATAAATAAACAAGGAAAAAAGTATTAAGTGACAGTGAAAAAAGTTTAATTTTAATTCAAATAATGGTTCATATAATAAATTAAATAATTAACTTGTTTAGTTAATACGTAAATACGAATTCGATTTGTAGCGCATAATTTGGATCAAAACATGTCTTTAGGCACAACCTAGGGCAAGTCTATTCATGTTTAGGTAGTATTCTTGTAATTCGACTAATAAATAGACTTCTTTGGGATTTTTTCTATGGCAACCATGATATGTTTTGGTATCCAGTTTCCATACCCAGATTTATTTATATTTAAAGAATATTTCCAATTTTTTTTTTAACGAAATTATTGAAAATTGTGGAAATTATACAGCTTTATTGTTCATTACATGCGACATGTACATATATTCGTATGAAATACTTCAAATGCATTTTTCTCAAGACCATTTTTTTCAAAATGGTTGCCGTGATATCTCAAGTTCTAATTGATCGATTACAACCAAATTTGGCAGGTATCTTCAGAACATGTATTTCTATCGCTCGTACAAAAATTTTTAAAATATAATGTTTTTAACTATTTTTTTTTTTTTTTTTTGGCACGCTAAAGTCGGAGAAAGCACAAAAATCGATAATCTAACTTTAAAATGCTGCAAAAAATTTTCTCTTCGATATTTTTATATACTTTTGGTACCGACGATAGTCGCGTTCATACTGAACAGAATGAATGTTTGTTTGTCCATTTCAGAGAAGAAGAACAGCCCAAATCGCGGCAACCGTGCAAGCTTATTCAATTGAAGGGGCACTACTAAACTAGCTATATCTTCGACAATTTTCAATATTTTTTCATGAAACAAATAGTGTATACTCCTTAAATATAGGTCAAAATCGTGCCATAAATCCCAATACAATTATGTCTTTATGGTTCTTGAAAAAGAATCCCAAATAGCATCTGAAAAATTGACCTCTAGACTAGAACATCCCCTTAAGCCACAGTTTATATTTATGTTTTACATATATACACACATTAAGCAGAAATATTTATCACCTGAAAATCCACACGAATTTCTAAAAAGTTAAATTATTAAAGATTTTACCTGAGAAATAAGGTAATTTTCAAGTTGAAACGAGATAGAGGTTTTCCCAG
Source organism: Eufriesea mexicana (assembly GCF_001483705.2). NCBI lineage: Eukaryota > Metazoa > Arthropoda > Insecta > Hymenoptera > Apidae > Eufriesea > Eufriesea mexicana. The sequence continues at coordinate 774,111 of NW_016908274.1, read as the reverse complement.
CACCCGAGAGTCCAGTCAGCCAAATAGTGCAGCCACGAAATCCCCTAAACTTCCCATAGGCCTCTCCTCGTCTTTCTCTCGATACATAATGTATCTGCTGCATTACATTCGTCGCGAGAATCTGCAAATATTTTTATAGGAAACTTAGAAAACATTCTATTAAATTGTGAATTATGTCTAACATGTTTCCCAAACTCCTAATCGACGGCTGTAAACTATTAATAGTGGTACTCATTATTGTTACCCAATGCAGAGATTTTCAATGACAGCCATCTGATCCCATAAAGGGCCCAATATCGAATTTTTGGGACCGTGTGAAAATATGTAAAAATTAGAGTCTCAAATTTATATAAATTTTATACAAATGAAAATAAAATAAAAATATTTTTATTTTACTTTTCTCGTAAATTGAAGCTTCCAGGAAACATGAATAAAATGGGTAAGAGAGATCACAGAACTTATTATATCATTGACGTTATGTTACTTGAAATTACGCAACACTGATGTTTATCAACACTAAACTTACTAGTCATTATGTGTATTATGTTGTCCAATAAATAACACTAGATTTTAGTAGTAGATGATACTCTTCTTCCTCGGTACAAGTATTAAATAATGTATTACCACATGCTAATTGGAATTAGCAACTGGCCACAATATGGCTGACAGTTATGGACCAAAATGATTTATTCGACGATATGTTACGTAATAAACGGTTTTTCGTTTAAAAAAAGAATTATCACTATTTTATACTGAAAATACCAAAATTCGTTTTTAACCAACCCAATATATTGCAACGTAAAATTTGTTGAAATATCAGTTGAGATTACAAAAATTATAGGAACGATTAATTTGAGTTTAATAGATTTAACGTTGACACGTTAATTGCTAACTATGAATTAACTTTGCCAGCTTTTAATCTCTTATCGACTGTGTTTGTGTTAACACGATTTTGAGGTTACGTAAAATTTCCTTTACAGAGTTAACAGAGTCCTACTTTATCCACTAACTTAATTACCATGGAATTAGAGTCACATCGAACCGCGAGTATTCCTATTTTCTGGAATATTAACTTCTTTGTAATTTTGATTATTACAAGCTATTGGAGATCGTAATCACTTAGTAAATCGATAAGAAAAAAATTTTTGAATTTTTGTTCGATTTTTGTAAAATAATTCAATCTTCGAAGGATTAAAAGGAACATATTGGACGTTTGAAGAAAGTTCATGTTATAATGCATAGTTTCTTTTCTGGAAAAATAGGACTCAGAAATGATGAAGTGATCAAAATACAATGGAGACTTTAATGTAAAATGTTAGAAATAAATAAATAATTCTTTCGCTAATATAATGGAAGATAATATACATTTTATTTTATTTTAGTACAGAAATATAAAATTTTCGCAGTATACAGCAATTTACTATTGGATATTAGTCAGAATCTATAAAATAAAGTGGGTAAAGCTTTTTCTCATTTTTAGCCAGATTCATAAAATAGGACAATTAATGACAATAAACGTATCAAGTAAAAATAATTTCTAATTATTTAGAGAATGAAAAAATAATTACTTCAAATTATTTAGAAAATGGAAAAATGATTATTTAAAATTATTTAGAGAATAAAAAAATAATTATTAAGTGCAGATGACTAACTTCGAACAGTGGATTTGACTCAAGTATAGTGGACTTTCAAAAATTTTAATGATCGAATTAATTATAAATTTATATTTCAAATATAAATTTTAAATATAATATTTAAATATGGGGGTATTTAATGTTAAGCAAAATAGAACAGCCACGGGTACATCGTGAGAACGATTTCCTTATGATCAGAAGATAAATAAGAGTGTTAGAAATGGTGTCAGTTTGCAATATTGTAATCGGCCAGTTGCCCAAGCCTACAAACTCGTTATCACTTCCGAGTTAATTGTAGCGTATGTTGCAACAACGGTTTGCTTCATATATCATCATATATTTGTGGGATATTGAACTATGAATTCGTTTAAAACGAATGAAGAATCTCCTGATAGTGGAATTGTGATAAAATAAATAGTATAATTTGTTATGTTCATAATCTAGAACTCTAGAAATATCAAATCGGTTGAAATAACTAGCTTTGGGTTATTTATATTATACTATAATATAATTAGCTATTAGTCAGTTATTAAATAGCTTTTTCTGACTTTATAGTTACTTTCTAGTTACTTAAAAATATTTAACTGATTTTAGAAAAATTAATATTTACTTTTATTGAAATTGAAAAATTATTATCAAATTATTATACATTATTGCCATAATTATTATTAATGTATTATTTATTTTTGTCTATTATGATTTTTTATATTTTTTATTGTTATTATTAATATTGTTATATATTGTTATTATCTATTGTTGTTATTATTAGTAATATTACTATACATTTTTATTATTATATTGTTAATATTAATCATATATTAATAATATTAATATATTATTTAAAAAGTAAGTTAATGTTTCTGCTATCAAGTTATATGTTACCGATCTATCAAACATCTTGCTACTGTGTCACATGATGTTATATTGTTTCTTCTATCACTCACTAAAGCGCTAGTAACGTTAGCCGTCATTTTTTTTGAGATTCATCACTGGAGTGGTATAGTTTATTTTAACTTATCACAGAAAATTAACAATCATTGGAAGCAAATTAAAAGCAGTTGGATACATAAACTTATCGAAAACAAATTTGTTTGATTTTGCAGAAATGCAAAGAGGGTTTGAAAATAATTTTATATTTCAACAGGACAATTCTTCTTCACGCAAAGCAAGAATTATAATGAAACTTTTTGGAGAAAATAATATTCTGTTATCAAAATGGCCACCTCAGAGCCACGATATAAACCTAATTGAACATCTATGGAATCATTTGGAAAGAAATATAACAAAAATCAATAGAAGGTATTGAAAATAATGTTTATAGATGCATGAAGATTTGAATGGAATAATATAAATATGAAAATCATTAACAAATTAATCTCTAGTATTCCAAAACGTCTTGAAGCTGATACAAGAGAAAGACTATCATACTACTAGTTCGAAGCGTTAACTTATCTCCCGATGCTGTAATAATTGATAAAATATGCATTTCATATTTATTTTTGTTTATTCGCTAATAACGTGAATAATTCGCTAATAAATTCAATTTATGGATTTATATACATATTTATATGACATAAATAATTAAAAAGAATATGTAAATTAATATATACACATTTACATATATATGCAAATTAAAAAGAATACGTTAATAATTTAACACATATTACTCGTGTATGCGAATCGTTAATTTACTTTTTGAGCAAAGTGTAAGTCATTTTATAGGTAGCACAGTTTTTCTGAGAACTGAAGGTTTAAAACAGCAAATTTCGTCACATCAGGAGTTTCATAATTGGTAAATAGGAAAGCTTAGTATAAAACAGAAATAAATAAAAATAAATAAATAAAATGCATTAGTGATTAATTATTAACACAGGTTATTTATTTTAAACGTGTAAAAATTACGTATCAAATTTGCGAACCTATATGAACCGTTCGCTGCATAAATCGATTAACTCGACTTTTTGAAAAATCTTAAATTTAAGTGTCAAAGTACTTGGTATAATCATAACTTTTCGTATTTAAGATTTTTCAAAAAGCGGAGTTAATCGATTTGTGCAGTGAACGGCTCATATGTTTCTGTAATACTCTAAGATTTTGTCGTTATACTTAAATTTAATAGTTCCTATGAACATTATAATTCGTAAATAACTTGTTAGAAGAAATTATAGTCAACCTACTCTCACCATAGCTAATCTATACAAGATAATAGACGTTAGAAAGACCATTAATATACCTTATTTGTTATAAAATAAAATCAGTTTTAATCACGTAATTAGATAGCCAAGTATACATTTTATTAGACATAGTAATCGTTGTACTGGTATTTTGTTCACGGAATTTATTAAAAATCGGGAATGGAGTACTGACCTACCATTCTGATCTTCTGACCTTCCCTAATATCAGAATCTCGCGATATATCGAGGCTGTATAATGTGTCGAGGGATGAATTATGCAAATGAATATGTCCTATGTTAGTCATTGCATCAGTTGAGTTGAAAATAGCTTAATAATTTACTTATTCATTTATTTATTTATTTATTTATTTATCTTAAAGGGTAATAGCCCTTTGGAAACATGGAAAAGAATAATATAGTACAGAGTCATCTAGAATTGTTGTTGGCCGATAAAAGATACAATATACCATGCTTAACCCTTTGCACTCGAGAGGCGACTGTGCCACCATTTACTCAAATTCTAAAGATCGTTATTAATTAATATCTGGAATTTAAAATTGCCCAACGACACGTGGAACATCGAGGTAAAATAATTCTACGTCTTATTGTTAATTTGCACTTATTATTTACCATTTTGAAAATATCATCGACTTTATGGCAGAAAATTTTCGAATTATTATATTTCTGTAAGATCGCCAAATGCAAAGTGTTAATATGAGTGGGTGAACAGACAAAATTTAAGGATTGAGAGAAACGGTTAACATTGACCCTTTGTACTCGACGATTTTTTGACTAAAGAAGAGTAGAAATTCAAAGATTCTCTACTAAAAAACTGACGAAACTTTTTTGAGCAGTAAATAAAAAATTGTATGATAATAGAATTATAGAATTATTTGACTTCCATACTTCGCACACTGTTACGTTACATTAAATTTGATATATTAATTAATATCGATCTTGCAAATTTTATGAAATGGTGACTGAAGGTCACCTCTCGAGTACAAAGGGTTAATAAAAATTCTGTTGAAACAGTTGTAGTAACAGTAAAGGTACTTAAATACTTAAGATAAATTTAGATTAAACGTACATAAAATTTGGAAACAGTTAATGATATTAATAATATTGCATTTATCGAAGTATTTTATTGTAATTAAATCTTAAATCTTAAATTTTTAATGCAATAGATCTTCTTCGAGTGTGATTAAGTTAGCAAAAGCAAATTCTATTTTATAACAGAATTTTGGTATTTTAGAACACGATAATGCCATATGATACATCTACGAAGCCCTGTTTAGGGCTGGAATAAGGGCTCTCAGTAGTCAGTTGATATAGAGGGAAAAGTTCTTGAGGACTGTTGGTGTTAATAGAACAAGTTGATCAAGTTCGTAACGTGTGTCAATGCAACCAGAGTTAATCCACTACAAGGCTGAGTTTAGAGTTACAAATTCCACAATAGAGTGGATATATAGAACATCTGTAACCTGCTGATACAAACTTAAAGATATTCTCTGTGAAACTATGTAAAGCGTTTATCTATCATATATCTTCAGTAGCCTAGTTTGTATAATATATTGCAAGTGTTTATTTCGTATTTAGGAACTCTGTATTTTATTCAAGCATTAGCACAAGTATGGATAAACTTATTTCTACTTTTTCTCTTTGATCTTCCTACTAACAAATCTTTTAAGCCTTTTCAATTAAATTTATTTTACAATTGATCATTTTTATAGAATTTTCATTTGTATTTGTGTGTGCAGTTGGATTTTTATTAATTAATTATATTTTGAGATTGGTTGTATGATGTATAATGAATTACACACACACACACACACATATAAATATATTATTATGTATAAATGTATTATATATATAGTAAAGTACTTGTAAGTAAAAAATTATAAAAATAAGAAACATTATTAATACACGATAAATAAAAGAAATATTTACTTTATTAATTTATATTTATAATATACAGGGTGTCTGGTAACTATTAGTAGCATAAGTGAGCAGGTGGCTCACTCTACATCTAAAAATAAGTTGGAAAGGAAAAATACAATTGTTTTTGTTTGAGGTTTCGTTTTAAAGGAAATCGAGTTTAAAAATTCAATTGAGGGTGCGAAAATTTAATCAGATTTTCGTTCCTTTGGATTTCAGTGTCAGATGAATGCTATAAATATTTATAAATATGTATAGAAACAGTCTAGGGTGAAACTCGAGGTATTAAAACTTGAATAAAGAAACGCTTATTCCATGAATTTTCAACTTTGATTTTCTCAAAACCGGAGCTTCAAACGAAAAAATTTTTAACTTACTTTTACACATAGAATCACTCTTTGTCTAATTGTACTGACAATTACCAACATTCTGTATATTTGTAATACTTATGTATTTTTATATTCCTTATAATACTGTACTGACATTTATACTACATTTGCATATTTTGTAATAATTTACTTTCCTTCATAACATATTTATATACATACATTTCTTTACAAATCGAATGCCTATTCTACTCTGCAGAATAAAATACCTATTTTACTTTATGGAATAGTACATTTATTCTATTTCATATAAAAGCTATTCCATTTTTAGAGGACAGAATGCCTATTCTCCTTTATGCAATAGAATACCTATTCTTTTTTATAGAACAGAATACATATTCTATTCTACAGAACAGAATGCTTATTTTACTTTATAGAATAGGATGCTTACTCTGTACAACCGGTTAATCGAGGTCTCGCTGTACGATAATTTCGAAACAACCTTATTCAATAATTAACAATGCTCACATCTCGGATTATATGTCAAGAGAAAATATTCTCTTACTTTACTCTTGTTACTACGAAAAGGTACTCGTGTCTAAACTTCAATGTAGTAATTAACCCCTGAACCTTTACTTTTGCAAGATGACGTAGAAAAGGGATCACACGAATTATGGGACTTATGACAAATTCAAGCGAATAGAAAATAATTTATCAACATGGTAACAAATTCGAGAATTAAATTTGGAAAGGTGTAAAATAAAAATGGGGGTTTATTTCAGGTAATTTAATAATTAGGTAACTAGGTAATTTAATTTGAAAATAAATGCGTCAGAAAATACTATTGAATATTTTTTTGATAAAATGTTATTCGTTGTCTTTAATTACCTGGTTGCTTATTAAGTACATCTTTATTGTAAATGATTTTATTATAATAATTATACATAGAAATTGTAATTTTGTTTTTGCTAGTGATACGATTTTAATTGATGAATAATTAGGTGAGAGGATATAATTAAATAAAAATTATAGAATTTTATTGTAATTCTATTTTAATATTTTATATATTATAATTCTATATTTATTCTATATTTAAATTTTATATATTTTCATATTATATTTTAATTTTTATTTTTTCATTTTAGTAAAATTAATTTTATCCAATTCTTCATTTTCTATTCTTTTACTCAGCAGACAATTATTTAAAGGCTGCTTAAATATGTAATTTTAATTTAAGGAATTAATTATTTCACATATAGATATGTGTTAATAAATTATTAATAACATCAGAAATATTAATATTTATTTCCACTATGTAATCATTTTATATATAAACACCTGACAAATTAAAAATATATTCTGTCCTATTATGCAAATTATTATTTAAAATTGAAGTGAGATTTAAGAAAATAATTATTTTACACATAATCGTGTTACAATAAACTATTATAAAAATATATTTAATTTCACCAAAACGAAATTATCTAAAGTCCATTTAAATATTTACTTTTTCTTCAAGTAATTCATTATTTTACATATACATATGTGACAATGTATTATCGTGAAATACTTTTCATTTTATTTGATAAGGTTGTTTAAAATTATTAAAAAATTTTTTATTTTCTTTCAAGTAATTAATAATTATATTATATATGGATATTCAATAAGAAATTATTATATAATATATATTTTACCTGATCAGCTTTCCTCTCTGTATTTCGACTCTTTGACACAGGCTCCATGTACATTCCCATTATATACAAAATTTTGTAGTACTAATTTTTGATCAAGTATTTCACAATACTTAACAACTAATTTTACTATTCCACACGTTTGAGATATTCACTTTATTGCACAACTTTCTACAACCTCCCATATAAACAAACTACAAACCGTTTGATTAATTCGTATCCCATTAAATGAGATAAATTAAAGTTAATTACAAGATACAGAATGGGGGCAACGACATTGTTTAGAGCTTTAGTATTATCATACGAGGAAAACACCGAGGAAGAAAGTGTGTAGACGCATAGTTTCGATCCAACTGTCGAAGATTTAAATTCTGTTAAACGAGAAAGTGAAAAGGAAAGCAACTCGGTTTGATGGTGGGGTCGAAGAATTTCTCGAGATGTTTCGAATATCGGAAACCGGGAATCGTAAACCGGAATTGACCTTTATTCATAGCTCATTATACGTATCTTTATTTACTATTATTTATTATTAATTATTTTTTATTTTTATTTCTTCAATCCGAAAATATTTTTAAATTCATTTATTATAATTCAATTTAATTTTCTTTTATTCTATTTTATTTTTAATCGTTTTATCATATTCAAATTTATTTTATTTCATTTCATTTTATCTCATTTGTTGAAAATTGTTCGAAACTTTTTCCTATTCTGCTTATCGATATTTTATAATCATAAACAATAGTGACATGTGTATACATTCTTCTTTATTTTTCTTTTTTAATATAAATTTTACTTAATAATTTGGTATATTTTTATTTTTTTAATTTTGAGCACTAAAAGTAGGGAACTTTTTATTTTGAAAATTGGTTTTCATTATCAAATGAGGTAAATCATAGTTAAGAGTATATTTTAAGTTTCTGGTTTTTGGGATCGCGTTTATCATTTTCTAGCTCATGGTAAACTCTTTCTTGCCTTTTGATAAATTTTTGTTGTTGCTCTCTCTGAATTTCTCAGTCGAATGAGATTTTATTTAGTAAATGATTTTCTGCATCATAATTAAGAGTATATTTTAAGTTTCCGGTTTTTGGGACTCCTTTCCCATTTTCTGTCTCATCGTAATTTCTTTCTTGCCTTTTGGTAAATGTCTGCCATTCCTCTCTCTCTGAATTTCTCAGTCAAATGAAATCTTATTGAATAAATGATTTATTGTTGTCCATTACTTCAGTTTATTTCGATTTATTTCGACAATTTTTTTTTTTTTAGATTTCAGAATCCAAGAAAAAGAATTTTACTCCAATTTTTCATAATAATTTCTAATAAATTACAAAATTATTCAATTTTTGAAAACGAGTTTTAAAAACGATTTAATGAAAAGATTATTTACTCAATTTATTTAGCTTTATTAGTAGAGTATTTAATTGACGTTGATCGAAATTGCTTTAACAATTTACTGTATTAACTATGGAAATAGATCATCAAGTTTGAACCTTATCCATAAGATTAAAGATTCGTTATGAATTCCTTTAGTAATAAGCGTGAAAAGTAAAAAGCAATTTCATATAATAATTTCTTTTTATTTATTGTTATTCTAAGAATCTCCTTATTCATTTTTATTCATTTTATCATTCTAATATCAATTGGTTGTCAAAAGAGAGGATTTTAGTATTTAATATTATAGTTGGAATATAGTACAATCTGTTAGGTTAAAAATATAAACCTTCAAGAAATACTCTGATAATAAACAAAAAAATTAAATAATATGTTAATTATCTTAATTAGTTAATAATAAGTTAAATAATAAATAATAAGTAAAAGAAGAAACTGGAAAATTAATAAAATAGAAGATAAATTATTGAAATAATCGATACTTTTAATGTGTTTAATAAAATAGCAAGAACATATACTTAGTTCAAAAACCAAATAAAAAGAAATCTCTTAAATTCAAAAAATAGGAATGATGAAATGTTTTCGTTTTCATATTTTATAAGACTGATGAAATATTTTCTTTTTCATATTTAGTATTTAAAACACTAGTGAATTTTCGGTGTATGAATCTAAAGATAGAATTTTTTCAATAGCCACTCACTAAATATTTTAATGCAAGATATTAATATTATATTAATTATAAATTTTGTTACAATTAAATATTTTATTTCCATCAAGAAATTTGAAAATGAGCTTCGACTAAAATATGAAGAAATACAAATTATAAGAAAACATGAAACAATAAAATGTGTAATTTTCTTTGAATTATACAACAGTTCATCTTATCCAATTTTCCTCAAACTTTATTACAGATAAAATTATCAAAATGGTTATAATTGCAAATCTAACCCCATACTGTTTTAGAATATTAACATATATGGAATATAGATATAAATATTACAAATGTTATAATTAAATAAAAATATTGATTAAATGAATTCTTGAAATTGTGCAACTATATTTGCTCGAGCAATTGTATAGTAGTGGCGCTTAAAATGGTGAAACTTATATGTGTGTTTGAGGACAAATAATCAATAGCTTAGAAGATACTTAGCATGAAAGTAAAAGATTTTTAGAAAGTCGGTACTTACTATAGTGACCACATTTTTTAGTCAATATAGAATGACATAGTCGAACAAACCTATATTTCTTATGTACATAATTATATGTAATATTATATGTATATTATATGTATTATTATTATTATTATCATTATTATTATTATTATTGTTATTATTATTATTATTATTATTATTATTTTTGGTTTATTATTATTCTTTCTCAACTGCATACTACTAAATATATATTATATATAAAACATAATATAATATAGTAACATAACATATAATGTAGTATGTTATTATAACAGATGAAACTTAGGAGGAATAATTAATTATTCAATCTATGACGGAATATTTGTTGCATAATTAAATTTTTAGAACGTTTTTAATTAACAGAAATATTAATTAAATGAGTTGGATTTGAAATTATTGATATTATTAATATAAAATTAAGAATATAAAATATAAATAAATTAAAGATATGAAATATAAATGAATATCATTTCAAAGGAAGAACAATGTCTTTTAATTTTAACATATCATAAAATACTTAAAAATTATAAAAATTTCTTTAAAAAACAATTTACTTCAGAATAAATATGTAAGAAGAAATATGGGTTCGGGGAATCCTATGTTAACTTTCAACCCCTCCTACACTGAAATGGGCTATCTTATATGATATAAATTATCAATTGAGAAATTTTAATCATTTTAATCAAGATACAGGAATATTTGAATATTATATTTGAATATTTAAATAATAGGTTAATTTGCACAATAGATGTTTTAGTTAAATGAATTAATTCTGATATAACTGTAGAATAATTATAGAATAATATCACTATTATTGTTAGTTATACAATAGCTATTAAAATTATAAAATTTATTTATGAAAATCATCATATTTGGTTATTGATTATTGATTATTTAATTAATGTTCTATCCAACTAATATACTCTAGAACTCTATGTATTTGATGCCTATTTAATGCAACACAATTTTATAATACTTAATGTATACACAATAGCTATAAAATAATCATAGAATAATATCACTATTTCTATTAGCTATACAATAGTTATTAAAATTATGAAGTTTATTTATGAAAATCATCATATTTGGTTATTAATTATTGATTATTTAATTAATATTCTATCCAACTAATATACACTAAAACTCTAGGTATTTGATGCCTATTTAATGAAACACAATTTTGGTTTGAATAAATGATCATAGATGGAGGTATGGATCAATGAACTTCTATAATATGAATTCTAGTTACATGTATAAACTTTTTATTTTCAAATCGGTTTAGACAAATGAAATTTTTATATATCATCTTCATTATTTTACTATGAAATTATTATTTGAATATTCCTTTATTTATATAGCATCATTTTAATGAGTGACAAAGTAACCATACTAAAAATGAGATATAAGAATTCTTTATTTATTAGAAAATAAGAAAGAGAAATTTTTAATCAAATAATTTAACGTGATTGAATATATTTAAAAAATTTGTGTTATTTAAGGAATATAGATTTTATAAGTAGTTAAAAAATTATATTTACATTACATTTCTCATATTACAGGATATCATTACATTTATATTGCGTCTTAAATATAAAATAATCACAATTTATGATTATTTCCAGTTAATTTAAACATTGACAGTTATATAATATTTTCTAAAATAAAAAATAGAAAAATATTTAATGAATGGTATTCAAAATGCAGTTAATGCTTTAAGATAAAATGGCGGATACTACCGGATTAAAAAGCCTAAAATATAATTTAATAATTTAATTTTATGACAAATGCTTTACCTAAAGATGAGAATACGTTAGAAACACTCACATAATTTTATAATAAATTCTACGAAATGTAAATTTCATTCAGAATACAACTCAAATTACATATTATTTTTAAAGGAATACAAATTACAAAATACTAGCAACATTATATTTTTATAAATAAATGATCAATCAATTATTTCTAATTAAATTGTAAACAAATTACTTTCAAACAAATAAACACGTAAATATTATAAAAAGATTAAAGATATTGAAATAATTCGAACAAAAAGGATTTATAAAAAGAACTAACTTTTATTGTACAAGAATTTGTAAAAGAAATTGAAAGAACTCGACTTCAGAAAAAGATTGAGAGGGAAAATAAAATGCCAATACGACAAGGTAAGTTTCTTCGATTGTTCTGAAAGAAAAGCGAAAAAATAGCTATTTCATTGTTTCACTGATTCACGTGTGTTACACGTTCATTTTTCTTTGCGGATAAAAAAGAAAAGAGAACGCGTGACGAACGATAATCTGCGATCTAGTTTCGTAATAGTGCATTCGGCCTATTTTTACGAAGTACCAAAAAAGAGGTTTTGAAAGTCGCCTGTTGATGGACCAATGGAGGTCAGAAAGTAAGTAAAGTATGAAATATGAAACATTTAATTATTTGGGAAATTAAGTTTATGGTAAACTCATTTATTTAAGCATAAATATGTCACAAATGTATTTTTATTGGGAAGAAAATTTAAAATTTCGTCTGTTATTTAATATATAAAATAATTATTTAAGGTACGAGTATATCAATCGTAGGTAAATTATTAAATTATTATTTCTCATCTAAAATATATAATAATAATAGGTTTCTTATTACAGTTCTTATTAAATTATTAATTTATACCTCATCAATGGTAACAAAATATTAATCGTTACTAAATTAATTATAAACACTAAATTTCAATTTATAATAAAGTCTAATAATTGGTTACAATTATTAGTTACAATTCGTCCATTTTTAAATTCATGACGTCGACGTAATTATCTCGAATTAAATATAAAATGTTAGTAATCAACATTATATGGATTATCATATCTTTTTATTGAAATAATCTCAAAAATAAATGCTTAAAATTAATTATTTTATCTTGAATACAGGTTCTAAAAATGTAAAAAATATGATAAAATAATTAATTTTAAGAATTTACTTTCAAGATTATTTCAATAAAAAAAATTCATAATCCATATAATGTTGATTATATATATATTAAGAAAATTAATGGCAAATTAACGAATTAAATTTTCCAAAGCTTTTAATAATTAGAAAAATGAAAATTTCAAAAGTTAGTTATGGTTACAAATTACAACTATAAATATAATTATAATTATTTACTATTATTTTATATCTTATTATTTCATTCGTTTATGATTTATTATTTCACGCATGCGATTATTTACGAAGGAAACAGAAAATCAAGAAACGTAAATTAATTACGAAATTGTACAAGTACAAATGAAATGAAATAAAATCACGTGTGACGCTAATAAATCTACTTCTCCTTAAAATATACCACAATAAATAAACCATTTTTATCTATCACATTAAACATTGCATTTAATGACAAAATTTCAGAATAAGATCTACTTCTCCTTAAAATATATCACAATAAATAAATCACTTTTATCTAATATTTAATTTCAGATTAAAATCGATGGATCCATCTATAATAAAAATTCTCTATCCCTTCATCCAAACAGAAAGAAATCAACATAGAATCAAGAACACCACGTGTCATCCTCAACGGACAACAAAAACATAGATCGCTATGAAATTACGATGAAATTCACCCGAAATTCAATCAGCTCTGAAAAAATTCAAAAATCGACCAAGACTCACGTAATTGATCTCTCCATTAGAGCCCTCGACTTCGTTTCCAGGATCCATTCTTCTCCAACGACCTCTCTTCTCGCAACCCTTCCTCCAAGAAATATATATTACCATCCAAACTCAACTCGGCATTAAAATCGAACACGAAACCTCTGTTCGACTATCTTTTCGTAGAATCACGAATAAACGATAATGATCCGCGTGGGTGTACTACTCGGTACTCACCTGGTGACACGTGGTCTTTCATATATCATCGGCAAGCGCCAAGAAGGCGCATATCGGTTTTCAGGAGGGGAGAAATTACACGCTCTCTTTCTCTCTCTCTCTCTCGCGCTCACACCTGTGTCTTCTCCTTCTCGCTCTGCAAACACGACCCTGAATGTCGGAAAAACGGTCAGAGGTGGAAAAACTCGAGGACAGCGAAATTTCTCGTTTCGTGATTCAGTTCAACGATGTCGGCGACCTTTCAGATCATTTGCAACCGGCAGCAGAACGATCTTAATCGTTTTCTTAGAGCTCTGTTACACCTCCGATTTTTTCCTTCTTCCGAGTACGCTGAGATATTAATACTCTCTGATTGGTAATCGTAACGCGTGTAATTCGCAACAGACCTCAGCAATTACGATTTTCTTTCATGGTTCTTCTGGGAATCGGGTTGTATGCTCACTTGCTATGCGTACTTCGTGCTTTTTCCTACGATTTAGAACTATGTTTCTGTTCTCCTTGCCTTTTTTAACAAAATGCACGCTACAATTGGGTGATAATAATAATTCGGTATGTTGTAATCGTTAAGTACCAGGTGTAATTTCCTATTTTCATAGCTTTTGGTGTTAAACAACGGGTGTAATGACTGTTAACTTTTAGCTCTGAAAATAATAGTAGTAAAAGAGTTATGGTAGAATATAATAATAAAATATATTTTATTATTATACGTTAAAATATAATGTTGCATTTAATGGTAAAGTATATAAAAATAAATAAATTGCACGATAAAATAGTAAAATGTCGAATTTTTTAATTAAAAATTGGTTTGTAATATGTATCGCAGAATTTATGTCATGTAAGATCACAATTTTTTCTTTCAAATCATTATTTCTATAAAGTTAGTTATTAAAAAGTCGTAATAAAAATACGAAATTTCCTTTCAATCCAATTACCTCTTCTGTAAAATAGGTTTTCGTTGACATTGGTGTTACGAAAACAATTACATACCTAAGTATTAAGTGGTGTATCATTATCGTGAAACAGTTAAGGATTAGTATTGAGGAAGAGAACCTCATAAAATAAAAAAGAAAAATTGGAAATTATAAAGGAAATTGTGTACATTAATATGCATTATCTATTTATCAATTTTTAAATAATATTTTAATTATAGATATCAAATTAATAGGAAATATTATAGAATGTTAAAAATATTTATTTAAAAATGAGAAAATATATTTTGCCATAAACAGAGATAACGGCAAATAAATTGTTTTAAAGACAAGATATTGCTGGCATTATTTAAATTACTATGTTTATTGATTTTTAAATATACATCATAGTCAACTTAATAATTATATATATATATATATATTGTTATATAATTTGATGGTATTTATATTAGTTAAAAATTATTGAGTGGATAAAAAAATAAATTTTATTTTACTTTTTCCATTAATTACTAATTCCCCGAAGATAGTTCATTACAGAAATTACACTTGTTCGCTTGTCTAATTCAAAAATGGCCGCCTTTATCTCGTAATTGTTTTGATTCAGACTTCAGACAGTGATAGTTTCAAGTTGTTCTAGAAAGTTTTCGTTGAAAAATATAGAACTAGTATTTGTTGAATGTAAAGAATACGTTTTTACGTAAAAGTGTTCCATCTGTTGTTATTTTTATATCGATATATTTAAATACGTAATGTCGACAAAGTCCTCTGTTGATTTGCGAGCAGAACTCGCTGAATTAGTGAAACGAAAAGCAGAAATAGCTGTAAGTATCGAAACAACTGTCAAACTGCGTCTGTTTTAAACCTATTTCTATTTCCTTGCAACATATTTGTATAATACAAACATTATTACTGTCATTGCTACAAAAAGAACAACTTCATTTAGAAATATTCAGTTTCAGAAGTTTCTGGAAAGTAGTGATTCATCGCTCGTGTCTTGAACATTTTATGGTTATGTTTGTCTAACCTCTCGATTGTTCTTTATAACAATTAAAACTTTTACTTTTTGGTTTATTTAACTTTCTAAGCTGTTAACTATTCCTATATGAAATGTTCTTTATTTGTGAATTTTTAATTTAATATATTTAATTTCTAGAATATTTCAAGTTATTTTTATGTTACCTAAATTGTTTACTTTCATATCAATGACCATATAAGTAACTTCAAATATCATTACTCGTATGTATTATATTTCTAATTTTATATACATTTATTGAAGAAGGGATTGATTAAAGTAAGGAATAATAATTTTTCTTCTTTAAATTTTCTTTCTTCATTTTTCCTTCACAAATTTAAGATATTTATTTTTTCTGCTTATGTAATAAAATATACTATTGTGTTATATAATGAAGTTATATATTGTTTACAATTCTGTTATTATACAAATTAATGTTGTATAAAGCCATTCATGCTGTTATATTAATAAAAATAATATAAGAATAATGTAATGAAGCTTATAAATAATTATCAGTATTTTTAATTACTTTTCTAAATAAAATTTATAACAATATATTAATTTATTTGTTAATGCCATATTGTATATTAAGAAATAAATATTTGTCTAGTTAAATTATTAATTGAAGTTTTACAGTTTTGATTTTTAATATATCTTTCCTACATTGTAAAAATACAGAGAACATATTTTTTAAAGATGAAAGATTATTATTACTGGAATTAAAAATTATTGTAAACAGTTACGGTAAAAATAAAAAATAATCGCTATTATAAAATTGTAATTTTTATTGCAGTAATTGGTTAAATTACTTTTTTTAATAATAAAAATTAAAATTTGAATAAGAAGAACCATTTATATAATTTTTAATATTTGCAAAAGGGAACTAAAACTTAAATATAATCTAAATAAGTATAAATACTATTTTTTATGGCACTAAGATTACAAGTTTTTTAGTTAAGTATTGATATTCAGTGATACGAAGGAAATTAATTTTATTTCATGATTTTTATAAAATATTAAAATTTTACAGGATACTCTCGCCAATTTAGAACGTCAAATCTATGCATTTGAAGGTAGTTATTTGGAAGATACACAACTATATGGTAATATAATACGTGGTTGGGACAGATATTTAGCCAGTAATAAAAACACTAATAGCAAAGCAGATAAACGAAATAGGAAATTTAAAGAAGCTGAAAGGCTATTCTCAAAATCTTCAATCACCTCTATGGCTGTTAGTAATCAACAGAAATAAATTTATTTTTAAATCTGAATTTTTCACTCAAATTATTAGTTTGCAGAAATCAGTTCAATACTTTAGAATTTTAATAAAAGTATATAGTAACATACTGAAATGATTACAATTAATTTAATATAATATAAATATTTTTGTTTTTATATATTTTATCATATTACAAATTTTGAGTTAGAGAAAATAAAGAGAAAATAATGAAATTTAAAGGAAAGATAAAAATTTGGTTATTACATTTACTTCTAATGTGATAGAACTTAAATAAATTCAAAGTATTACATTCTTACAGGCTGTCAGCGGACTCGTCGAAAACACCCAGGAAAAAAGTAAGGACCTCAATGGATATTCCTGAGATAGTTAATTCTAAAAAAAAAAGAGTACAACTTATTTTTCATCCTACCGTCCCTTCCAGCTTTTCTTTTCATCCACTCCTTGACAATAATTCTTTTTAGTTTTTAAGTCCTTGATTGTATTTCTCTTTCTTTTTAATGTATTGATCAAACTGTCTTCCAAATGAAAAAAAAAAGCATAATAAATGTGGATTGCGAAGCAGAGTTGATTAGATTAGCGAAGAAAGAAAATTCGAAGGATATTTATTACTACTTCGAATTTTTGTGGAACGATTTTTGTTTTTTTTTTGTGTATTTAAGTTATGAATAAATTTTTATTTATTATTTCAATCTATTTCAATAATAATTCATTTTTAACTTTTTGAAAGTAACTTTTAGCGTAGCACTTTATATATTGATTTTTCTCTGTCTGTTTTCATCTATATTCATCTTTTTTCTGTATCTAATTATAAATAAATTCAATGTCTATTTCTCTTACCTGTTTCGAAGTTTTATGAAACGTTATTCCTCGATTTAACAATTCTATCTACTACATTGCTTTATTCTACATGTATGTTGGTAGTAAACTTGTAATTTGCTTTTCTTGTATATGTTGAAGGTGTAGAAAATATTAGCTTGGCATTGTTACTTTATTTTCTATATTTATCTTTTCTCTCTATCTAAGCTTTAAATAAATTCGTGTTTTCTGCATTAGTGTGGGTATAAGAGAAATATATCTTTTATACTCTCAATACAAAATAATTGTGCTTATAATAAGTGTTTGCAGTAATATTTATTAAATCAATCAGAATGTGATAAAGTAACAATCATTGATATTTAAAGTGTTTCGTGGATTTCTTTTAGCTTTGTAAAAAAGCATTTTGATGTAATACACTTTCATATTCTTTTCCTATTTGCTTTTAGGTAATCTTTCTTAAAATTGCAGAATGCTATGAAGTATAGAAATGTAGGTTTTGATCGATTAAACGATTTTTCATTTTAATTGTAACAACTTTATTGTTAGATTTATTTTTATTGATGTTTCACTGTTCATTTCTCTAAATTTAATGAATGTTGATTGTAATTAAATTATATATGGAAAATTATTATTGGTACTATATAACAGTTTATTTATCATGTTATAAAATTTACATAAACAACTTTAATATTTCAGAAGTAACATACCTTCAATAACTACTTAAGTTTCAAATATATTTTTTTCAAATGTACCAATACTCCTTCTTCCATGTGACTCATATGAGACTTCTTATTCGATATATGATACTTAATTAACGGTTCTTATGTCTAATAGTTTAATCGATCAAGTAAAGACACATTCGAGGTAACGACAAGCGGTTAAGTGACTTGACTGATTAATTGCCTAACGACTAATCGGTCAATCGATAGCATTGCATCTGGATAAATCGTACAACTGTCAATCGAATATTCGACTAACTTCGAACGGTCGATCGAGCACGTGCCGATCGGGGATCGCGGTTTTCCCATTCTGAACTTGATTCCAGTTGAGCGGTACAGTGAATCGGAGTCGCAGATCGGCAACAGCGGTAGCGAAGACAATTGCAGCCTTGTAAATTCTCACGGGACGACGGCCAATAACACCAACGGTAATAAGGAATCATCTGGGAAAAACCACTCTGTAACTGGCCAGTATAGTCAGAATGGATCTCTCGCTTCATCCACCGAGATTGCTGGACAATTTGCAAATGGACACGCAAGCAATGGCAGCCTTGAGCACGTGTCCTTGAAGGAGAATACTGGAAAAGATTCTTCAAAAAATAAATCTGGGAACAATGCGAAAAAGAATAGCAACAAGAGATCCAGAAATAGGTAGAATAGACCCAAAATGATGTGATTTTTAAATGGTCCATCTGAGGACTGTCAATGGGACATTTTTTTCTTTATTCAAATTGGATTCTGTCGATGTACCAGATCTCTGTTTTTTATAATAAATGCACCAAGAATCACTGAGTTTCTATGGAAGAGTAAATGCTATTATTAGCATTGTTAGCAATAAGAATATACAAGATAAAAGCTTGGGTAATAAAGGGTGTTGGTCATTTCGCCATCCAGATAGGATTCCTATTTCTGTTTCTATAAAAAACATAATTATAAGCCAATGAATATAGTATTGTATAAAGACAAATTTCAGGTCTAGGAATGAAAAAATATCAGTTGCGTCAGTTACTTGCACAGTATCATTGGTTTCAAGACAAGACAAAATAGAGTTAAAATTGTTAGCTTTTTATTTCTTGTAATCTGTTACCAATAGTTAAGATCAACTAGATTTAAATATTACTATGAGAGATACTAACAATTTATATTTTAACTTTCAATTTTAATAATATAATGGTTTATGTTTTTAAAAGCTTTATATTATAAATAGTTAGCATTCCATTATGCTTATCATATAAGATATATTATTTTATTTTAGTATTATATAAAAGAATCAGAATTGACATTGTAGTTATACTAAAGATAAAAATGATAATTGCACATAAAAATGAAATCACATAATGGAACTATTTGTTATAATTACATTATGTTAATTTAGAAGTTCCAATTGTTAGTTTCCTTCAATTTTATTTTTAATAATAAGTTTTGTAACATCAGTGTATCTATTTTTTGTAAAATATACCTATTCACACTTGTAAAATTATAATTTTAGGAAAAATATTGAAAAAGTGAAAAAATATTTTTTGTAACCACCGTATTTAAATAAAGCATTGTTAATAAAGAATTTGAAATTAATTGAATTATGGATATAGATTTTTATTTTCGATATTTTAGATGTTTTAATTCTTTTCGAACTAATAAAGTATTTTTTGTTTAAAGAACAAGCATTAGACAAACATAGGAATTTTCAAATTTTTAATTAAACTTTAACTTTGTAAAATTTTTTATATTTTAATATGTATTTATATGATAAATTTATTTAATTTTTAAAACTAAAAGTGATAGTCAAAGATTAATCATGCTCGTAAATTAGGTTTACAAAAATAATTGAACAAAACCAAATATTTGTGATAATTAAAAAATATTTGAAAGTATCTTTTTGTTCTTAAATCATTCAATTTTTATCAAAATTAAACGAAATATAAAAATTATATAAAAAATTACAACTAAATAAATAACCTATGAATAAAATTTCCAGATTATTTATGGAAGCGATGTTTTACATGTATTTACTAAAAATAGATACATTACATTACATTCTAACACACAATCATAAAGTTATGCTTAATTTCGTTCTATAAATTTTCATATTTTCATTAATTCAAACTAAAATTTAATTTACAGAAAGGAAAAGTCATTATAAAATAGCAATAATTGATTATACAGATGTGAAAGATATACATATTGCATATCTATATAAATTAAGAATGAAAGTAAATACTTACATTTATTAATTCAAGCTATTCTGTCTTAAAAATATAATTTTTTTACGTATCACATAATGGTTCTTTATCGTTTGTCGCATTGATAAGTTTGTATAAAGTGATTAAATATTATTGTACCATTTTTTACACTTCATCACACTTAAATAATAAAATATTATTCTTTTATTCTTTCGTTAATTTTGTTTCCCATATTTAATTTCTTGTGTTTCAAATTCTTTTAAACGTTAAATTATATTGCAAATATATGACAATAACAATAAGATAAAATTTTATCATAATATTTTATAAATTAACATGAAATGTAATTTCAACGAATTATGTTAATTCAAACAAATTATATTCTTTTATATTTCTTTATTTATTTCTTAATGAATTAATATTTTTTTAGAAGTTAAGTAATCTTAATAAAATATTCATAATAGAATGCACTATAATAAATTACTGTAGTGTAATGTAAGAATGTAAAATAAAAAAGAATATAATATATAGAATATTACTAATTATTTTGTAAGAAATAAATTCCTGCGTTTATAGACGATAATGAAAAGATATATAATATACGAGAAATATGTCATATTAGAGTATTAAAATAACGGTTAAATCGGTTTTAGTATTTTATTTATTTAAAAAACCATAAATAAAAGTCTAATAATTATAAGTATTACTATTTCAAATACTAAGATACATTTTTCGCTACGAGAACTTAAAATAATTTTATGGTGTTTAAATGGAATTATGTTCTGTTTACACGGTATTTAAAAAAATATTAAATATCAATTTTTACTCGTACTTAAGAAACATTATCGGTATGTAAAATATTTGTCATAAATAGTAACATCTTTTTTATATATTTACTCATAAAACTCACTAGCACAATTTAATTAACAAAATTAAGAATATTCTATATATCTCATATACTTCTTCTGTTAGTCAAAGTAATTGAAAATATGATCTTACGAATTTTTGTTTTCAAGGCAATTTTATTTTAAATCAAATACAAAATTTTTTCCGTAAAATATTTAGTTTACCTTTAACGATGATTAGGAATAACAGTTGCAGGCAAAAACGCTTTTAAATTACTGTCTTGTTTCGCGTTCTTCGGAGGCTCGTTCCTAGTTACGACTGCATTGAAGCCATTATGGTCATCAGCCGTGTAAGTGACTGTTCGAATCGACCCGTCTGCCTCTACCACAGAATATTCGCCCTTCACGGTGTCACCGTCTCTTTCTTCCCATGCTGACTTAGAATCGCCAGTGTATCCGTCTAAGACGCCATAGTTAAATGAATATCTTGGATAGGCCTACAGAAAAATTGCATATCAATTTATAAAGAAAAAGAAAAATCTATATAAATTTAAAAGAAGAAAAATGGTAAAATTAATTAAAGAGAAAGCAAGCGAGAATAATAGATAAACAGAATTCTATTATGAAAATATAATTAAATTAAGAATTTACTGATAGCTTTTGTCTAAAATAAAATAAAATGAATATATAAAAAAAGTTACAATTAATGTAATATGAAACAAGAATTTAATTCATATAAAGCTTATATAAATAAAAATATAATTGTTTATATAATTGATGAGTTTAATGTACAATAATTCATTTTTTGTATTTGTTCAAGAATAAAATACACTCAATTCTTTTTTTATGCAAACTTTCTTTTACACGATTTTGGTTTAACATGAACTATTTGTATATTTCTTATAGAAATTAATTAATTCTGATTGTTACTTAAAACGCCTACATTATTTGCAACAAATAGTACTTCTTCATAGTTTTCTCTACTCTTATTTATTATATATTAAACAATAAAAAAAATATTTCAAATATATACAATTATTTCTCTATTTTTATTTATTACATATTAAATAATAGAAATATTTCAAGTATATACAATTATTTCATAGCCCTCCTCATATTATTTATTTTATTTCTTTTTTCATTCCTTAAAATTATATTTTATTTTATATAATAGTAAATCCTTTCTATGTAGAAAAGAATGTTTTGTTTTTATAATCTAAAGTTTCGTTATTAATTAAGTAAATTTATTAAGAATGCTCATAAAACTTTTTAAAAGTTCTTCTATATAAGTTACCGTATATTCTGCTTCTTTGTCATTTTTTGTATCAGTTGCGAGAACAGCAGATGCCGTTTTAAAAATCGGAGGAGCAATATATACCAACGATGATGTCTTTGGCAATGGTCTGTACGAAATTGGAGTAGAAACTTTCACGTAAGTCGGAAGTGCTGGTTCCACTTTGCTTCCAATTGATTTAAGGGTACAAGCCACTGGCACTGCAGCGCCACTCGCGGAGATTGCATCGATTGGCGCGCAAGGAAATCTTCTAAATAAGAAACATTCGTTTTGATTATATAAAATGATCCAAAAAACTTGGACTATTATACTTGTTGAATCAGTGAAGTCTTTCCACATCTAAATTTATATAATGCTTGTATGTTTATGATTTCTTCAATTATTGAATAGCTCGAAAAAAACAAATTGTTTTTTTATTTACTGAATCAATAATCATGATAATAATAAAGTGAATAAAATTGTGAAAGACTATAATCTTACTGTTGAAGTACACCAGCAATGATCAGCCGTAAAAAACAGCACAAAATCACGATCTATAAGAAAAAGATTTATATTTATAGTGTTTGTATTATATATGTTAGATTTATAAAAATTTAGTACATAAAACTCCTTTAGATAGTAAAACGCTTACTCCAAAGCTATTTACTTTCATCATACAAAAAAATCTCAAAAAATAATGTTTTTCTTAGTCCATAAATACATATAACGGTCTATCGCGCGTATATATAATTATTAAAATCCCCATTACAGTAACAATTATTAACGATAAAATACTTCATCAATTAAAGAACATACTATATTTATAGTAAAAACGATATACAGTTTTTAAAGAAGTTTAAACAAATATCCAATACTTCGATTAATCTTCAAAATATAAATATGTGCGAAGTTGCAATGAAGACTCTCGAGAATCGAACGACCTATCGCGCATGCGTGCACTAGTTCTCATTGCACAATGTGCCTACTGCACTCTTAAGGAGTGCCGCTATGTAAACTCTGAAACCAAGATACAAACGTGTGCGTAGGTGCTTTATCCAGCGGTTCTCGAACATGATTCCTTAACAAAAAGTAACCTAAATCGCAAACCTTCAATACAATTAACACGCTCACTGTCCGATAAATTGGAAAAAGGATCTAGACGTTTCCCTGTTCGTAAAAAAAGATTATAATATGTCAAAGTAAGTCGAGTGAATGCAGAAATCGATATTTATATACGTTTCTTACTAATTGCGAACCGCTACATTAAGCAACCGCACTTTCAACTAACAACCGCGGAGACACGAAATAAAAAGTGATCGATACATTTAGAAGTTTATAAGATTGTTACTTTTTACTGTAGTAAAATAACTTAATATTAGCACTTATAAAGGTAAATTGTATAATTTGGCTATATTAAAATTATATTAATGTTTTATTTCTTATGGTATAAAAATGATGCCGTTTTCTTTCTTTTTTTTTAAATTTATAATATTTGTTGAAAACTTTTTATTTAATGATCGCCAAAAAGTATTGGTTCTTAATAATAACAGTTTTTTAATTCGATTTTTCAATTTCTTTCCTTTTTAAATTGAGCTAGATCGAATATTTATAAAAATTCTTTTAAAGTAAAAAATATCAAAGATCAAATGTATTCTTCTAATTCTTAAAACAAAGTATTCATAGTGTTTCATATTATTTTATAAAAATAAGTTATTTCCATTAATAATTATAATAATATTCTATACTGAAATATATTTTGTTTTAAAATATAATTTGAATATCTGTATGTAAGCAATTAATTTTAGAAAATTTTGCAAATGCAAAAATACGAAATAAGCGGAATAAGTTTGAGAAACATACTTTTAGTTCGTTCTAAAACTTTCAATCTAATTTTTAATGTTCAATCTAATGTTTTATTATCTTATATTAAAATTTAATTATAAATAAGGAAATTTTAAAAGATATAACTTAGTGAAGTTTTTGCAATTTTTGGTATAGTAATAATTAACTCATTAATTTGATTAATCCTAATTTTGAAATTTTTTTTGCTGTTTTTAAAAAATGATGTATTTGTTACTCTAATAATCTATATATCTCAATAATTCAATTTAAGTTATTAAGTTATTTTATGTACAGACTAATGCACCCATATGTTTCATTTCGCCAATATTTAAATTTAATTTTAATTTTTACATTTTATTATAAATAAAATTCAATCAGATATTTTTTTTACTTGTTTTTACATTTGTTTACAAATTTAAAATAATTCACGTATATTGCCAAAGCGTAAAATGTAAAAAACTTAGCAAAACAATTTTATTTAAAATAGATGTATTTGATAATCTATAATACTTTTTCTTTGTAATAAATTACTATTCTTTTGAATCGTTATTAACAATAATTTTCGTTTTACTAACCTTATCAGTGATACTTTTAGAAAACTGCGTCTGCATGTTTCAGGAACGATAAGAACTACAGTTGATCAAATTTGCACTAAAGAAACACTATTTCAAAGTTCTTCCTGACCTGCCATTTATTATTAAAGGTTGTTATCAATAAAGCATTGTTTTTCGAAGGAAAAATATTTTTTATAAGTTATATAAATTTTTATAATAGTAAACTATTACGATCAGATTTAATAATAGTTTTCACAAATACTTTTACATGTATACACATTTATAAAGAAAATTTAAACGAAATTTGAAGAAGATCTAACAAAACTTTCACGACGGTCTTTCAGAGAATAGAACATCAGCATCCAACTCATCTTTATATACGACTTATACAGGGTGGTCTTACGATGTTTAAAGCATTTTTTCAATATTTAATATATTTTTGATGCATTGTTGAGAAGATCATTGAGACGATTTGTTGGATGAGTAGAAAATAAATAGAAAAATTTAAAAATAAAAACAGATAATTATATTTTTAAAAAATACTAATATTTAACTGAATTATTTATACGCGTAATAAGAATTGTTTATATCTATAAATAGAAAATTATTAATATTTGTATATCTGTACGAATTTAATTATCGTCGGTAATAATTTGAATATTTTATTTTTAAGTGTGAAGACAATTTAATATTTTATTTATAATCATATGTCAAAATCTCAATTTTTTGGTATGTCAATTGCATTTTGGTAGCACTATAAAAGAAGCAGAATATTTATTGAAAATAAATTGTTTGAAGATAAGTTCATTAAATATAATTAAATATAATGTATTATGAGTGATTATGATTAAATATAATGTAACTATGAGACAATAGATTACGTATTCACATCTTTTTTTTCTTAAACTGTCTATAGATGTTTTCTTTAAATCAATCTCAATTGCCTTTCACTTATTCTTGTTTTATACAAGTAACAGTAAAATCTAAAGGTATTGCAGACAAAAAAAAAGGAAAAAAAGGAAAAATTTACATTATTGACTTCTTATATATAAAACGATGTTAAAAATAAGAAATTACATAACCAATTCAATATAATCCAGTTAACTTTGTTTTTTATTGAATCATACAATAGTTAAATTATTTTAGTTTTCTAGTATACATTAGATTATTTACTTACATTATTCCTATTTTTATATAAATAACGAGGAAATTCAAACAATGCTAAAACAGAATGGGAAAGATAAAATAAAAAGTTCTCATGATTTATACTTTACATATGATAAAAATCGAAGATTGTATATCGAGGATTATATGTATGAATTGGTATAATCTTCGAAATTAATTTTTATGCTTTATTAAATTATATGTATAATTGAATTATTTCAATCACCCGGTATACATGAGACGTTCACTTACATTTTTTGGGTCTCTCTTGATATACAACGAGGGATGCGCAACATGTAGCCGTGGGAACATCACCTGTTGAAACTAATGTGGTTTAACGTCCAATTCAATAGTAACAAAATATTCACAATCCTGTAATTGATTAAAATTTTTTTAATTTAAACGTTTCATGATTATTGCTTAATGAAAAGTTTTTAATAGAATATGCATATAAAGAAGTTAATTTCATCCAATTTCATATCAGTTTAACACATTCTTTAATTTATTTAAATTTTCAAATAATTATTAATATAATGATCCTTTGTTTTACTTTGTATGTTTCAAATATATTATAATTTGAATCATTTAGTAATTCATCATCCAAATTTTGCGCAGTAAAAATTTGTATTTCGTTTTGTATTAAACAAACATAATAAATAAATATATACTACTCAAGAGCAATATGTTTTACATAGATAAACCTAAATAAATGATTTTGCACTTATTCATTTAATATTATTTATAACAAAAAAGTTATTTCATTGTTTAAATATAATTTTCAACCGTAAGTGTCAAAATGTAAGGTTCAATTGTATACTATAACTCAATCTGTTTTAATAAATACATATCCTAGTATTGGAAATAAATTTCTAACAGTAATAAGAAAAATATCGAATAAAAGTCATTGTCAATATAACACATATATAACCTCTTCAATTCCATTTCTTATCTCGCATAACAATTCAGCAAAAGATTTAAAAATAATATTATATGTTTGACTATTATTCACCATCATGTGATCCAATCTTTTTTAATTTTGTCTTCAAAACTTCATTGATTGTAGAATTCCAAATTCGAATTATTAAATTGAAAATATCCTTCCAATAGCACAGGAAGTAAAATTATAAGAAATATATATCATAAAAATAACTAATATAATTAAAACTATACATCTAATTTTATGACTATAAAAATAATTACTATAGAAATGAATGGAAATATACTTTAATTAAACATAGGAAATATCAAATATTGTTATATATTGTGTCTTTTAATAAATATTTTTAAACTTTAGAGTTTGTAATTTTTAAATACATTTTTCTATTTGGTATAAATATTTGCTTTAAAAATATTGTATAGATATTAAATTTATGTTAACATTAACATATAATGTCAATTATGATTTGCTATTATAATTCATTAGAGGCAGGTTAGAAAGACAACTAAAAATTAAAGAAAATATTTATTTATACATTCTTTCTTGATAATTCTTCTACTTTCTTCAATGCATCTTTAATATCGTTTTCTGTTACACTTGGTGTTAAACCATACTCTTTTTCTTGTTTTAAAATAAGAGCCAGTTTTTCTGCCTTTTCTGCATAAAATAGTTCTTGCTCTTTTCTTAATTCATCTCTATATTCATTCAATTTCTGTTTTATAACATTGGAACAATATTCATTTGTCAGTTTTCTTAATGAATCTTTTCTTGACACTTTAACAGCATTTCTATAACAAAGTAAAAGATAAATTATGTGTATAATGGTAATGTATAAAAAAATCTAAAGAAATAAAATATATTATGAATAATTGCAAGGCTTTTCTAATTCTATTAATTTATAGACATTATTATTATCATCTTTTTCAGAAAGTCAATATAATTCTAGTGAAATATAAATTATTCTATATAATTTTGGCATAAAAATGGTATTATACTTTGGTTGTGGAAGATAAATAAGATTCAAACGTTCAAGTAGCCATTCAAATCGTCTATAATCCCATTTGCGCATTAACTTCAGATATTTATTTCTTTTATCAATTAATTCTTTTAGAAATACTTTGGTTTTCTTATTTCTTGGATTATCACTCATATATTTTTGAAGGAACTGTATTTCATTAGTCATTGCAGCAACTGAAACAATTTATTTAAGTGACATTTAAATTTTACATTTCAAGTAATTATTTTGCAATAATAAAAGTTTGTAATTTTTCTGCAAAAACTAGTCATGACAATGGTATTACAGATTTTAACAACATTTTTTTAGGTAGATATTTGAAGTGTATATCTAACTAATTGAAAAAAAAATATTTCAATATCTGATATATGAGGTTTCTATTAGAACTTTTAAAACAAAATTTTACCATTTTATGAGAGAATATTTAGACAAATAAAGAAGTAATCATGGTTGAATGATTTATAATAAAAAAAATAATTTAACTAATTAAAATATAATTACCTTTAACTTTACAGAAACTTTCAGATACTGATTTCATTATTTATTATTTTTCAATGTAAATCTAATGTTTTCATTGATGTTGCTATTCTCTATTTAGTGTGAATACACAATAGATAAATAAACTTTTATAAAATTAAATATAAATGGTATTTAAATAAAATTAATACCAGAATAAATTTTAGAAATTTATTTTATCTAATAGAAATATGCTTACTTTTAACTTCGGAAGAACCTCGATCACAAATGTGCCTTTTTACAAGATTTATTGTACCCTCTCTCTCTAAATTTCTTGCTTCTTTTTTTGTTTGAAACGCCACGGTAAACATGTTACGTACAATATCACTTGCACTGCATCAATAATTGTATATATTATTTGGAATCTTTACTAAAATTTACTTTATATAAAATATATTAAGAATATTGCTAAATTTTAATGTAATATAAAAATATGACAAAACAGCTGTAGATAATATAAAATAATTTCTAGAGAGCTTAAAAATACACTTACTATATATTAAATATTAGTTTCTTTTATAAACGTACATTACAAATTTTTTATTTGAATTATTTAATACAAGTATAATTAAAAACTACATTTTTTATAAAAATATCGGTGCAAGGATAATAAAAGATTTTGTCTTACACTTTTTATTCATTTTTATAGAAGAAACATTTTATATGACACAATAATAAGTGTATGGCTATTACTTACTCCTCCAATTCCTTTGAATTTTGATAATAAAGTTTAATATCAGTTGGTTTTACAGGTATATCTATTCCTAAATCACCGGTTTGTCGTGGATCTAGAGATGAAATTTCTTTTGGTCGTATCCATTTAATTTTAAAATCTGTAACAGATGCTCTACGACGGCTTAAATAACCTCCAAATTTATATATATTATTTACTTTTGTACTTATTAATTTAGAACAATTCATTATGAAACTCATTTTTATGTATTAATAACTTAAGTATTAAAATTAGTTAAATTGAATTCAAAATAGAATAACATTAATTAGTACACAATTTAAAGTTACTCGTACACTATATTACTGTAAATACGCAGATTTTGTGCACACATATGATCGTAAGCTAAAAGTAAATTTTCATAAAAGTTTTGTAATATTTTTAATAGTTTTATTACGAGATTATAATAAAATGGAATATGAAATATATAAGGGTTTTAATAAAAAAGATGAATAAAATTATTTTTTAATGTATCTTTGCCATATAATATCCATATTTACTTTTAGGAACGAAGTAATAGCATATTAATTACATTCAAAATATTTTACCGCATGATTAATATTTTAAAGTATGCTTAATTATTTATTTTAAATAATTTACAAAACTGCATTATCAACATGTAGATCGATATTGATTTAAATTATGTTGAAAGAATTTATATTAATGCAAGATATATAAAAACACTTTTGATGATGAATAAATAGTAGAAATGTAGTTAAGTAATTCTACAATTCATCGAATTATGTTAATATCTTTTTTATTTTATTTTATTTTTTAGTTATTTTCAGATTATTGTTCTTTTAACTGCTTTATGACGGTTTTATGTACTTCTTTTACATGAATTTGAATTCCCTTTCTTAGAGAAGATAGCAGAAAATTGCATGTTTTTGAAATATATATTCACGTATAAGAAATTGAACATTGGCGCGCGAACTGTTATCATAATTTCACTATCAGTTCATTGGTTTGTTATGTTATATTGCCAATTATTTGGTGAGTTAATAGTATAAATTTCATACACATATATTTTGTAAAAATTACGTATATGTTTAATACAGTAGGAACATATAGGTCAAAAATTATTAGAAAATAGTGCAGAATGATGATAAAAAGTTAGTCATAATTTGTTTCTAAAATTGAAACATTTGTGATCTATAATACTTCTACAGAAAAACCAACCACACTATTTCTATCATTACGATTTTAGAGATTTTATTGAGATAATAATTACATTTCATATATTAATCATAAATGAATTTCTTTTGTTTATTTTACTTCTGTATTTATTTAACAAAAAATCACATTTGAAAAAATTTGTATTTCAAAATTAACTATATATATGTCATTAAATGAAATGAATTTTACAATTGTAGTTTTCAGGTAATTTATCGCCGTAGTTAAGCTAAATTTACTATTTTTAATATTAAGACTATTTTTAACACTATATCTATTTTAATAAATATTTAATTAAACAGATATAATAGAGACTATAAAGATATAGAGATATAATTAAATATTGTATGTTTATATAATTGTCATATGATATCAGTCACAAATCATAAAATGAAAGAATTCTCTACATTTCTGGTTGTTTTCATGTATCAATTCTGCCTACAATTTCGAACCACTGTCGTAATGCATCGCTTAGCACAACAGGTAAAGTATTCAAATCTCGAAGAATAATATAAAATGGAAATGGAAAGTTATCCATATAAGAACGTATACCTAATAATTTACCATCCTCAAAAATTGGCATTCTTATGTCGAGTATGGAATCCTGAAAAACACAATGCAAATAATAAAGAAAATAAACTTAACACTGTTACAAAATATCATATAACTATAAAAAATATGAGACGTCATTTCTTTAACTTGATCTATAAATTTATATTGTGAGCCTTTTTAAGATTTTAAATTACAAAAAAGAAAAAAGAAGAAAAATCAAATACATAGCCATTCAAAAGTATATATTCATGTACAGATAAAATTATATTTTGAATATTCAATAGAATATATAATTTTTTTATTTTTAAATTTAAATTTCAGGATAAAAATTATTTTCGTTAATTCAAGTGTACTATTTTTGTATTATTTTGTTTAATTTTAACAATACATTACCTTATTAAGAGGATTATCAATTATTATAAAAACGAGGAAAATATTCAGTAATTTAGCCCTCCTCACAGCTGCTGTAACTTTTTCTGTTCCTTCGGAAAATATTCCTCTACCATCTGACAAAATGGTTACTAGTTTTGCATTGTCGGAAGAACTGCATTGCGATGTGAACATTTCTACTGTGAAATCAAGCAGTTGACCAATCATTGTTCTTTTCTGTTCAAATTTAATTTCTTGAATTAATCTGAAAAGTTCAAATATTTTACAAATGTTTTTTAAAATTAATTCTTTTAAATTATAATTTTAAAATACTATCCTATAAAACAAGTAAATAAATTAAATATACGTAAATTGTTAAAAATTAGATAGTTTTAATTTAAATTTAAAACTTTTTGTATCTCAATTAGTCAAAATACTTAAATATTAGTGGACTGCTAATTATCATAGAGTAACGATTGATTCATTTTATTTTTGTCGTGATAATTGTATTTACCTGGCACCACTTTCTTCTGTAAAGTTTTCCCCGAAAGAATGAAGGATATTTACATGTTCCCCAAAATTAATAACAGCAAGTTGACCAACCTCTAAATAGGTCATAGCTTTGCCAATTAATGAAAGGGACTCAAATGCCAATTCTTTTGAATGATTATCAGCCATACTACTAGAGTCATCAATAGCTAATACAATTTGATAATCTCTTTTTGATGGTTTTGTACGCCTCAACCAAATTTTATCTTTTCGAAATTCACTGGCAATATAAGGAATTACTTTTCTCATGTTTATTCGTTTACCAGTTCTGTAATCTCCCTTCAATCGGGAACTTAATGTCGGTTCTAATACTAATCGCAATTTTTCTGATAGTTCCCTAGCAGCTGATTCTGTTAATGCACTTATGGAACTCCAAGCATTTGTTGCTTCTACCGAGGATGGTCCTTGAGACCATTGACTTAACATATCTTCAATTTCAGATCTCTTTTGTGCAATGTCATCAACAAAAATCTCGTGAGATTCTGTTTCTGTTAATTTTGTGTGAATGGTCGATTCATTTCCTCGTAAAACACGAGTTGTCCCCACTGTTTTGCCTTCAACTTCACCTCCTACCTCAATTTGTTCTACATCATCTGATTTTTCACCTCTGACATTAGTGGGTTTTTCCCTTTTATTTTCGAGGACTTTCTGTGGTTGTTCTTTTCTTGTTTCTTTCTCTTGATCGCTCAGTGATGACTCTTCGTGCATCTTAATATCATCATCATCTTCCAGTTCATCATCCATTTGGTCCTTTTTATCTAATATAATCAATTTGTGTTATTTTTTATTCATAAGAGTATAAAGATATTTATTTATATACATATTGTATAATTAATAGAGATTAAATATAAAATTTATTTTCTAAGTAAATAATAAAACTTTTTGAAAACAAACAAAAAGTTTACCTTCTTCTAAATTCGATGCCTGTTTTTTAATTTGCTCCTCAGTTGCAGCATCAAAAACATAGTCATCAAATTTCTCTTTATTTTTAATATGTTCGTAAGTTTCACTTTTATCACCATTTTCAGGTTTCTTTTTTTCTTCTGGACTATCTAAGTCTTGTTGCATTACATCAGTTTTTAATTTTTTCATAGAAGGTTCATTACTGTCATCAAATAAACTACGATTTTCATCACTTTGACCTGGTTTTCTTTGTTTTCGAGTAGGTGTCGAAGATTTTTCCTCACCAGAAATAGGTGAAATTTTTTCCTGTTTAGAACCAGAATGTCCTTCACTTTGTTCCGTTTGTGATTGACCAGTTCCTTAAAAATGTCGAAATATTAGTTAGGAGTAATTTATGCATACAATTTTTATCTATGATAGTAAAGTGTTTACAACTATTATTCAAATTAAAAATGTATAATTACAACATGCAGTAAGATTACCTTTATCGTTTTTATTATCTATACTACTTTCTGTAGGGTTTATTTCCATTTGTTCCTCATTTGACTGATTTTCTACTGCATCCCTAGAGCCATCTTTTTTGGATTCTACTTCTTGTGAAGCATCAACTTCTTTGCTATTTGTATCAAAACTAGCTGCTGCTTTATCTTCCTTTGTTTCATTTTTGTCTTCAATATCCTGTTCCTTTATATCATCTTTTTCATCCTCTTCAGAATTTATAACTTTTTCATCCTTTCTTTTGTTATTGTCCACATTTAGATCTTCTTCTTCATTGTCATCTTCTTCATCAGAATCTTCCTGTTTATTTCCTTCAGAATTTTCTTTTTCTTCATCTTTTTCATCTTCTTTTTCTGGAATTTTAGATTCTTTCATCTGATCAATATCAAAGGGATTTTCTTCTTTATCTTCAGGATTGTCTTCTTTTATTTCTTCATCTATATTCATATCTTCTGGAAGTTCAAAAGATTCTGGTTCTATTTCTGGTTGATTCTTTCCATGATAAGGATCTATCTGATCCTCATTTACTTCAGGTTCTTGAAATTCTTTGATATCTTTTTTTTCTTCTTTCCTTTCATCATTGTATTCTCTTTCTTCATTGTCATCTTTATTTTTGTTTTCATCTGTATCTTTTGCACTTAATTCTTCTTGACCAGTTTTTTCACCTGTTCCACTTTCTTCTTTTTCATTTTCTTTAGTTTCATTTTCATTTTCATTCTCTTTTTCATCTTCATCCTTCCAAATTTCTTCATCAAGTTTGTCTGCAGTTTCATCAGTTTCACCCATTTCCTTGTCGATATCATCATTTTCCTCATTATTTTTTTCTTCTTCACGTTCAAGTTCTTGCGCATGACCTTCAAAATTTTCTGACATCTCTATACCCTTTTCTTCTTCCTTCATATCTTTCTTTTCATTGTCCTTTTCTTCTTCATTTGGACCTTTAACTTCTTCTAACTGATCTTCAGTTTCAATTTTCTCTGAAATGTCTTTATGTCCCTCACCTTCAGCCAATCCCATTCCTCCTTCAGCTGTATCACCTTCTTGATTATCTTCAGGAGCATTCAAATCTTTTGGTTGACAAAAACCATTTGTTGCTAAATCCAAAAAGACGTTCAGTTGAAGGTAGAGGAATTTGCAGGTCAGACGAAAAGATGCCACTTGTTCATATAAATAGAAATGAAGAAATAATGTATACTGTTCGATAAGAGGTAGATGCTGCAAAAGTGATCTAAAATAATAATAAAAATAATTGAATTATTTATAAATCATTTTGTTAACGTTGATGTAATAATGAAAAAAACGAAAATATATTATTATATGTAATATTAGTTGAAATATAAAATAAAATAAATTTAGTTTTCAAATCAATGATGACAAAAATAAAACAAGGACAATATTTTCAAATTATTTTATTATTTATTTAAAAATAAATCTGATAATTGTGAATTTTTTACACTTATGACAATAAAACCTACCTTATGCAGTTATTTGCAGACTTAACATCACATTCATATATAATTTGCAATAAGTCTCCAAATATATGTGATACAGTCTTTAAACGTAAATCTGGAATATCTTTCTCTAAAGATTTTATTAATTTTTCTGTCATCAAATTCTTTTCAAAATTTTCAGTAGATTCTTCTTCAGGTTTAGTTCGATCTTCAATCGATTTTTCACTATCTTTGAATTTTTTCTGAATAACAAGAAGAATTTGTGTAACTAATACATCCAATTTGGCTTGATATTCTTTCAAATTTTCGGATTCAACAGACTGTTCCGCTGTTGAAATAAATGTTGATGTAAATAATTCATTATTTTCATCAATTTTTTCTATTAAGAAATATAAATTTTCCGTAATGGGATGATCTAACATGAAAGTACATCTTAGGTCAATCAATAGTTTTCTAACTTCATTGATTTTTTGATAATTTGACTGAAGAATATCAATATGTCTTTGATGAAATAAGAAAGTTTGACCTAACTTTTCAATTCTTTTTGAAATTATCGTCCATGAATTCAGCTCGTTTGCCATATCTGTTATTAAGTGTAAAGAGTTTTTCATTGAGACAATTGAATTTTGTAAAACATTCCTTTCTTTTAAAACAGGAATTGTAATTTCATTTAAATCAAGGGTTTCTTCTGTAAGGGATTCCATTGGACAACTCTCCAAAAAAATTATAATTTGTTTCATAGATATCTGTAACACTTCTAATAATTCCTGAAAACTATTTATGACAACTTGTAAGTTCTTTTGCATGGGAACATAATTTTTGTCAGAATCTTTAGTTACATTTTCATTTATTATTTTTAAAACTTCCATTAGTTGAGAAATATCTAAGATTCCACCAGTTTTTGCAATTTCTAAGATAGAAATAATTTCAGAAACGTCTAAAATATCTATTGATTTTGTAAATTCAAGAATTTTTTCTAATTCAACCAATCTTTCAGATGATTTTTTTATCATTTCCAGAAATACAGAAATTTCTGAAATTCCGATGTTCTTTATAAATTCCAATACTTGTAAAACTTTGGAAGTATTAGACATTTTGAGCAGCTTGATAGATTCTACAATTTCTGAAATATTTTTTTGTATAACACTACTATTTGAAATCTTTTTATTAATTTCTTCCATCATTAATATAAGATTTGATACTTGAATCTTTAATGGAAGAAACTTTTCAAAGAAGTTTGCAATCGTTTCTTTTTGCCGATGCGCCAGCAATACAAGATGAACTGAAAAACCACGACAACGTTCAGCATTATGTATATCGAGGTCACTTTTACCTGAATTTAAAATGCTATCAAGGAAATTTAGTTTAATCAAAGATTCATAGTAATATTTATTACAACCAGACCACTGTTCAATTAGTCCTTTGTCCATATTTTCATTTTTACTCTTTATAAATGTGAGTCTTTGTATTTCTCGAAGATCTAAAGGCACAGTCATGAAGTTTGTGATTTCATTTTTTCGATTTTTCCAAGTTAAAATACCTATTCTATAAGAAATTCCAAGATGATTTAATGTTTTAAAATAATTTGCCAATGCCATCTTTTTTTGCTGAAGCATGCTCTTTAGTTGCGATTGTTGTTTAGCTTTTGTCAAAGTTTTATCGACTTCCAAATTTCTTAGTTTCTTACTTTCTTCAAGACTTTCGTCTATAAAAATTTCAATATCCTTTCGAATTTGGGGATAATCATTTTTTGCAATAATATTTTCACAAAACTGACGAGCTTTGTGTGTTAGTTTCTCAACCTTCTGCAGGTTTCTTGACTCTAAATTGACTAAGAAATCAACAGGTTCAAGTTCTTTTCTAGAATTAGTTTCTAATATCTCTGCTTTCGTTTTTAAAGTCAAAGTGGATGCAACATTTTCTTGTAAACATTTTTGGAACTCTTTCACAAATTTGTGTAATGTTCTTCGTGTCTTTTCAGCAGTGTTTTTTACAGACCAATAACTTATGTCATTCCACCTTGTAATTTTAATGGTATCTTTTAATTTCTTAGCAATAGGCTCTTTCAATACCTTTATCTTATTTTGAACATCATTAAGAAACTGACTATAATAGAAATAAATGTTCCAGAATATAGCTAATAATTCTTTCTGTTTTCTTGTTTCTTCGAAATGACTAATATGTTGATGAAAAAGATACATTAATTGGAGTCTTGTTTCAAATTCGATTAAAGATGATTCTGTTAAGAAACGTTCCAAGCTTTCAATTATCTTTTCTTTTGAAATGTTATCAGATTTACTTGAATCTTTTAACTTTTCAGTTTCATTTGACTGTTCAACATTCTCAGTGTTCTCTATAATGTATTGATCTATCAAATTAAATAAGAAGAACCACCACTTTGACGCTTCTGTTTTCAAATCATCTTCAAGTACTTCCAACGAATCCTTCCACCTTGAAATCTCAAGTTTTCTCCAACAAAGAATCTTTGCACCAAAAGATTCAATAAATTCTGCCAAACTGACATCAGAGCGAGCATTTTCTTCCCATTGTTTAATTTTCGTTAGTAATAATTCCACTCCAACTAAAAATCTAGATAATGAAGAATCAATGGAAAAACTGAAAAGTCTATCGATTATCAGTTTTATTGAATTTAAAATCGGATTATCAGGCCATTCCTTTAAAAATTCATTGATTCTTTCACAAAGTCTATCAAAAAGTGGTTGACATTCTTCAATTTCTGGTATATTTGGATCTCTATAGAAATCATATACCTTATAATTATTTTTTCTATCATCAAAACTGGATTTTTGTGAAATTATCACGTTTAAGCAGCATACTAGTTGAGAAGACAAATTTTCTGACCAAGTTTTTATTGAAGATCCTATCATTTCAAATCTCTGGATTAAAGGCTCAATGAAATTGGGCTTCAAATTAAATTCATCAGTTTCTAAATTGTTTCTACCCATTCCTAAGGTATCAATAAAAAATATTTTTGAATTTATTTCATCAGAACAAACATTTTTTAAGATATTCCAGTGTATTTCTTGAATTTTTCTGGCATCTTTCTTAGTTATAACTTCAGTGAAGGATTCTTTTTCACTGAAGACGTTTTCTGGAATTCTTTCTAGTTCTGAGAGATTCCCTGGGAATACTTCTGCTAGTTCTAGGAAGTCTTGTTGATAACCTGGGAACATGTTTCTGAAATCTAATTCTTCTTCTTCTTTTGTTTGAAATTTTGTTTTGAACAAGCTTTGTTTTTCTCTCATTTCTTCTTCTCTTTTTTTTTCTTGTTCCTTCCATAAGATCCTAATCTTGAGAAATATTTTATTTAGTTCTTCCCATAGTGATTTTATATCATTTCTAACAACCAGAGACAAATTTTCAAGTTCCTTCAATGCAATTTTAATCATTGTAAATCTGTTTGTTTGGACAGATTTTGATTTTGATTGTTTCATTAAAATGGAAACTAGTTTCTCTGAAGAACATAGTTTCACCAAATTTATGTAATTTTCCTGACACAAGCCAGTTACAGGGAATCGCAACAAATTATAACAGATATCACCATTAGAGTTCTCAAACTGCATGTTTGAAAGTTCATGAATTAAAATTGATAATCCATGATGTAAATTAGAAATTGCTGAAATCATTGGTGAAACCAAGTCTGGGAAACCAATTAGGAAGTTATTTTCTAATTTTCCAGAGAATCTTTCTAATGACTTCTTCCAAATTACAGCTTCATGCAATCTTTCTTTATGCGATTCTTGCCATTCTTTCTTATGAAGTTGTTGAGCTACTTCATTTAATTGCTTGACTTGTTTAAATATTGACTCAAATGAACCTATATTACTTGAAAAATTCTCTACTTCTTCTCTCAAATTTTGGAAATTCAATGAGGGTCTAACTGCTTGGAAATTTTCAAAACTTTTTGCTTCATTTGATGATATTTTCAAATGATTAATTCTTGATATTTCTCGTTCTTTTGATAAAGAGGTTCCAAGGATATTAGATTGCAAATTTTCAATGCGCATTAAGTGTTCCAATTCAGAGATATTTTCGCGTATATATTTTGATTTTAATGCAATTTTCTGAACTGGATCAATGGATCCTAAATCATAAAAAAGAAATATTTGAAGATACCCTAAGATCAGCCAGCCATTTCCTCTTTCAATTGCATTGTTTTCATTTTCTAACTTTTCATTTATTTCCTGCAATGATTCTATCGGTTGAAGAAAACGATGTTTTAGATCATTTTGTTCATCGTTTAATTTTAAGGTAAAAGTATTTATGACTTTGTTCATAGCAGATAAGTAATAATTTATGTAAAATTGTAGTAGAATAGAATCGTTAGTGGATATCTTGAATTCGTCTGAATTTAAGACCAAAGAATTTTTCCATAATAGTGTTTGAATTGTTTGTAAAAGTTTCTTCTGCTTTTTGTAGTTTCCAAAATTGATTATTTCTCTTTTGTTTCCAGATTTTGTTAGAAACAGTTCAAAGATCAGATTGCAAAAAGTTGATTTATTGATGAAATTTGTCTGAAAATAATATAATGATATGAAAAAATTGAAATAGATTAATTATTTATAATAAAGTGATATTGCCAATTAGATTTAAAGTAGACATCACAAAAAATTATTATTAAAAATAAGAAAACAAAATTAAATATGATTCAATATTAAGACCATTAATTCATTTTCCATCAATTTCTATTCATTTTATATTAAAAATATATTTTTAAAACCAATATTGTAGATATTTAAAAAAATGT
This sequence comes from Eufriesea mexicana, assembly GCF_001483705.2. Lineage (NCBI taxonomy): Eukaryota > Metazoa > Arthropoda > Insecta > Hymenoptera > Apidae > Eufriesea > Eufriesea mexicana. Next base: position 733,864 of record NW_016908274.1, on the reverse strand, counting down.
AATAAAAAATAACAATAAAATATTCTACTAATATCTTCGACTTTATTTTTTAGAGTATGATGTAAAACAATAAATAATGACCAATAAATAAAAAAATAAATTTAATTCAACTTATATTAAAAGTTTAAAAAGGTAAATGAACAATTTATAGAATTTTCGAGTAAAGGATTTCAGTGTTCAGATTGCAAGTAATTAAAATTACTATAATGTGAAAAATACCTCAAAAATAGTAGTGTCTTCTGTTTCATCTTCCTTGCTATTATACCAATGCAGGAGAACATTCGAATTTTTTACAGCGAAAGTTCGTTCTCCAAAGTCTTCGATTAAAGAGAGCAACTCAGGGAATAAAGAGATCCTTTGTTTGGGTAAAGTCTCATTGGCATTCAGGACCTTCATCAAGCTAATTAAACGTGCTGGTATTGTTGGCACCTCTTCGAATTTTTTAAACACGCTTTCCTTGCAAATTTGCCCAAATGTATCATCCATTTTTCCTCGAAAATTTCCTTCCGCATCTTCCCAATCCATGAAATCATCCGGAATTCCAGTAGAAAAATGCTTATTGAATTTTCGACAAATTTCTTGTTTAAAATTATTCGAAAATTCTTCGCAAAATTTCCTTTGGAAACGGTATGCGAAAAGGAAAAAGAAAAATTCATAAATTGGCCATATTTCAATTTCTTTATAATTTTCACTCGCTCTGTCATTATTCTCGTTAACTTCTTTCAGCTCTAAAATGTTTTTGGAAATTTCCTCGATCTCCATTACGTCTTCGCTTTTATCTGTATTTTCTTGACCGTGCTTGAAATTTTTAATATAAATATCGATCAATTTCTCTCTAACGGCCAAATTTTCCGGAAGTGCAATGGAAACGATTTTTAATTTCGTTTTTGATAAATCGATTAAATCTTTTTCGGTAATCTCGAGTTTTCTTGATACTAATCTCAATTTTTCATGGAAGGTCATGGCGTTTTTGGTGAAATGGGGTGATGGAATAATCGATAGAAGTTTCTTCACCCTCTTTCGAATTTTTCGAAATTTATCTGCGTCGATCAATAGGTTCAGATATTTGTTAGAAAAGTCTAATAATTCTTGCTGTACTTTTAAATCGCATAATTTTGCGTCGAATAGTGAGAATAATTTTTTGAAAAATTTTGTCAGCCATTTGTAGTGGACTTTTAAGGAGGAAGTAATTTCACGTAGGTCAAAGAATGTGCCTTGTGATTTGTCGACTAATTCTATCGTTCCCAAATTATGGTACCTTCGGAACCATTTTAGGCCATCTCGTAGTTCGACGTACTCTTTATCGTTTATCGATAAATTTCTATTGTATAGTACTATGTCGATGATCTTTGCTGATTGTTCGACCATTTCTACGAACTTGAGTATCAGTGGCTGGTTTTTCAAATTGGTTGATAGTTTCCCTGGAAAAGAAAGAAAATATTTAAAATTATACATTTAACAATGATTTATATATAAAATATAAAATTATAAAAAGATATTAAAATTGAATTTTGTTTCATTAAATAGTAAATAATTAATATAATATATCTTTTTCGAGGAAATGTATACAATAATATGTTTTGTAGTTATGTTGTGAAAAATGTAACAAATTTTCTTCTTTTTGTGATTAAGCATGTGAGTAATTTTATTAAAAAAAGTTATACAATTTTAATTACCGTATACTGATATTAAAATGAACTAAACACTAAACAGAGTGGAAAATTTGTTATCCTTGGGTTCTCTAAATATTAGTGAAAAATTAAACAATACTATCAACAGTGAATGTATAGCTGAAATTATCAGAGAAGAAGTACTGTTGCACAGATTTAACACGTTAACACGTTAAGTGCCTAGCCCGTTTTGCTTGCCGTTCCGTTCAGGCCCAGACTCGGCCGTCAAGTGGGCCACCGGCGATGGGTGAAGTGTTCATAAAACTCGGAGATACTGTACCAATTGTTATAACAGGAATTCCCAAACGTTAGATCCAAAGATGGCGAAGAATTTAACACCAAAAGGTAGCACCTTTTGGTCCTAGTCTAGGCCGAGGTTTAGTCCGGCCGGGACCAAACGGAAAGTCTAGCGCCAGTCCCTGGGAACCGGCGTGGCACTTAACGCGTTAACTAAGGACGTTCGGTTTTAAGGCCTCAACAATCACGTTATCTTTTTTCTTCCATAATTATAATTATTTGTGCTTTCGAATTCTGTCTGGACCGATCCCTGAGGACCGGCCGGGCCCAAACGGAAAGTCTAGTGCCGGTCCCTGGGGACTGGCGTGGCATTTAACGTGTTATCCCTTTGCACTCGAGAGACGCCTCTCAGTCGCCATTGAATCAGATTCTAAAGATGGATGTTAATTAATATATCAAATTTACAATTACCCAACGATGCGTGGAATATCAAAGTAAAATTCTACGTCTTAAATTGCATACGATTCCTTATTTACCGTTTTAAAAATATCGTCGACCTTATGGCAGAAAGTCTTCGAATTACTATTTTTCTGTAAGGAAAAAATCATCGAGCGCAAAGGGTTAAACGCCATGCCGGTCCCTAGAGACCGGCACTAGACTTTCCGTTCAGGCCTCGTTGGTCCGTACGGCCCGGAATGGTCCACATGACGGCTAACTGTGGCGTGAATGGAACGGCACGTAAAACCGATGTGGCGTTTAACGTGTTAAAATTATCCAAGAATTTTCATTGTTTTATAAACACATGGGCAATTCTTTGGTATATAAACTCTTTTGAAACTAAGACACTGTAAAGCAATATTTTAAAGATTTTGGAATTTTAGAATTGATGATTTTTATAAATTCAGAATTATAAAATTAATTAACTATACAGAAAAAGTACATTTATTTCGATTGGATATGTATATGACTAGATTCAAAGAGATACACATGGTTAAATAAATTTATAAATTTAATACATGAGATAAATATAAATAGGATGAAAAAGTAACTATACTATTTAAGAATATTTATTAATATTTGTCATTTCAATAAATGTTTTATAAAACTCACCTGAGCGAATAACAGATGAATATTCTTCTAAACTTATAATATCCTTGTTTTTTAGGAAATTTTTCTCTGACTGACAGTCAAGAGTTATGGATCGAAAATATAATATAATAGTCAAGTTATTGGACAGCGTAGGAGGTTGGACGAGATTTAATGGAATTTCTGAAGCAGACTTGTCTCTGAATAAAAATTCCAAATTTTCGACTTCGTTACCAAAACACTCGTTTATCTTCGCTAATTCGTTGAATTTACTTTTTGAAAAAATGTTTGAACTCCATAGTCGTCGGATTTCTAGGTCGTATAGGGAAGATCGTTCATAAAAATCGAGCAAAAGGTGTTTCAAGAATGCCATTGTGTCCGTGATGGGAGGTTGCTCGAAAAGATCTTGGAAATCAATTTTCTGCGGATTGCTTCTGAAAATAAGAAAAGAAATTTTATGTAGGGTGTTACAAAAGTAGGATTTAAAATTTGATGTTCTCATTCAGCAACATTCACCAAAAGGAGTGAAAAACGTCTGATCAATATTGGTTCTATACACTCTATACAGACTTATATAAATAGGAATTTATGAAAATTAAAATAAAGTTGTTATAAATATAGAAACCATGTATGCAAAAGTCACAGTATCATGAAGTGAATATAATACATTCTTATTTCTGTTTGATATCAGGAAAATCATATTCAAATAAATATTTTAAAGTACTATCTTATTTTGTATATAAAAGACAAGAGAAAAAGATAATGAATGTTCATGTTTGCTAATTTGCAAATACTTATTTTAAATATAAAAGGCATTTTATATATAAAAGACAAGAGGAAAAGATAATGAATGTCCATTTTTGGTAATTGGCAGTATAAAATTTGGTATAAATTAGTGATTTATAGGTGATAATTAAAATTACAGGGCTATTAAATAAGAAACATTATGAAGTAAATGTGTCCATATAAAATAATGTAAAATATTTAATTTACTGGTTAGAAATAAAAAATGCCCAACCTTCACTGAAACAAAACAAGAAATCTTCACTGTTCCTACTCTCACTACTTTTTAGTGAGATTTTTTCCTACTTTCTTACATTTCTTACATTAAGTTGGGTGTAACAAAGTCTCATGTATAATGAGTGAATGAAAAACACAATGAATATTAATAAAATAAATAAGTATTCTTTGATTTATGTTAACAGAGTTGGACATTTCTGTTTATTCTAATATCTTGCAATATTTAATTTGAAGAAATATAAAGAAATAAATAAATTACTTTTTCATATTATGAACAATACAATTGAATTGATAAAACAGAAATTTGTTTCTTTGTAAACCAAAATATTAAAAATTAATTTTCTTTCAATAACATTGTTTAGTGACGTTCTCTGTTTTCTCTTTTAAATTTCACACATGTAAATAAATCTAAATTGAATGTAAAAACGTTCCATATATTTTTTGCAAAGTATAATATATTCAGTTGATATGAAACTTTCTTTCAAGAATCATTTTTCTCACGGTAAGCAGGTAAGAAATCTGGTTTCGTGGAAGTTCGTCACTTAGGTTTCCGCTTGACGATTCAAAGTTCAGAAATTCTAGGATTGAGAAGTAGCAAGAGCAAAATAACATAACATATCTCTTAGCATATGTTACAGGACTTCTGCATAGTGCTGTATATTGTCAAATTTATACTAATTCTCAATTACTGATTATAATGTAATATTATAAATATATTAATATAATACATAATTATATAATATCATTAATATTAATATAACATTAATATATTACATAATTATGATTTCATAATATTATATTACACTATTACACATACTCTATACTATCACATATAATTATATATTATTAATTAATTTGAAATTATCATATCTAATACAATTATCAAAAAAATTGAATCAATTAATACACAGCTTCTTCCAAATAAAAATCACGTTTATACATTTCCCTTACTCGAGTTTCTCCACAGCAGATCTCATAAGGAAGCCTTGCTGCTTGATCATCGCCAATCTCGAGTTCCTCCTGAGATCGCATATTCTCAAGGTCACTGAATTCAGGTCGTAATAGAACTCGGATCCCTCGCTTCCGGAAGTTTCTGACAAAATATCGTCGATTTTTCTCAAAGCTTCCTGTTTCAATTTTGCGTCGAAGGTTCCACAAAGTTCGCAATAGGAATTTCTTAAGGATTTCTCGAATGCAAACCCTTTCGACATCTGTTGACTAGTGAACGATGCCACATGCAACATTTCGTTCAATTTGTACTGTTTGTCGTACAGGATCTCGTGAATTTTCAGCAGTAATTTTTGGTGGTCAATCTTCCTGATGCCGCAATTGTTCAACAGAGATACCACGTCCAATGGATTGAGTGGCATGACGTGTTGAGGGGTTGGCACGCTGATTTCTACACCCCTATTTCGCATAGCTCTGAAACAATGCACACAAAATAGCCTTTGTAGTGGTATTTTTAGATATATGTCTTGTAGGATTTTTGCGTAGGAAAATAAATAATTTTTATAAAAAATAATTAAAAAATAAGAAATTAATTCTAATCCATCTCATCCAATAATAACTGTTAATATATTTTATCTAATAATTAAAATATATATGGAAATTAAAAATAAAATTATTAAATAAAAAAATTGTTTAATTAAATAATTTTGAAAAAATTATTCATTACAATGAATAATTAAAAAATAAAATTATTCGTTAGTTTTTGTAATGGAATTTTCGCACAGAAAATTCACATGAAAAATAAAATTAGTTTCTGCAGCATAGTAAGATTTTTAGTTAAGAAATTCACGTGGAAAATAAAATTATTCGTTTGTTTTTAAAATATTATTCTTAGATAAGTATTGCGTGTAGGATTTTTAGGTAGGAAATTCACGTGGAAAATAAGATTATTTATTTTTATTATAATATTTTTTGATAAATATTTGATATGGAAATTTTACGCAGAAGATATACGTAGGAAATAAAATTGTTTACTTTTTGTAAAATTTGTTATTAACTATTATTCGTTATTTTAAAAAAGATTATAATATTGAAGTTACAAAAATTCTTCGTAGCTTCTAGTTTTCAAAGGTAACGTTGTCAATAGCATGATTTGTTTTCAGTGGCCAAAAAATTTGTCTCATTTAACGGTGTTAATCTTAATTATCAGGAAGAGTTATTCTAAATATAAAAAGTTATCACTATACCAAGTGTTTTGACACTTAAATTTAAGATTTTTCAAAAAGTGGAGTTAAACGATGTGTAAACGGAGTGAACGGCTCGTATGTATAATATACCATTCTGCTATTAGTATTATAATTTATCTAATATATGAATAGACAATAAAGAAAATACATTTAATGTACTAGAATACATTAATATATTACTCGAAACGTATATTACATTAGTATATTAACTGCTTCAAGAATGACTACTAGTTACTACTGCTATATTAGTGCAATATATTCCTCTGATTAATATCACAGTATATAGTACCATTAATATGTTTTAGGATACCTAAGATACTTTAGATAATATATTATTGTAAATGAACAGAAATATACTAATATTACTCAGCTGATAATTATTATAATAATTTGAAATAACCAAATTGACAAAATTAATAGAAAACAAAATCAAAGAATAATTGTCCTCCATTTCACAGTAGATCAAAATAAAATTGCAAATTTAAATAGAGGGAAAAACTTAAGATAAGGAATCCATATAGGATTAACCGAAAATAACTTAACCCTCTATCCACTTACCTGGATATCTCTCCGTAACGAGGATCCATAGTGAGGAATAACCGGAAGTTCTTATGAGCCCTCACGGTGAACACATTTCCTTCTTGATCGACGCCCTTCTCGCCAATCGTTAGCGCGCCGTTTGGTTCCAGTAACCCATTCAATCGGTCCAAGATTGCTGGGCTGCAGAGATTTACCTGGTCCAACAGTAACCATGTGCCATTTTGCAGACACTGAAATGGAAAATGCGATTCTTTTATCGGATTCGTTTAAATTTCCGGAAATTTTCTGGGTAATTTAACAAAATGTGGAAAAATGCATACTGTATTTTGTAGAAAAATTTTGTAAAATATCAAAAATGAAAAAAGGAAACTAGCTCGAAAATTATAGTCCTGTCGTATATATTTTCATATACAAGATAATAATTAAATATTAAGTAAATAGTGATGAAAGTATCATAATGTAGTACAATAGTAGTATAATAAAGTATATTAGAGTATAATAATATATACTACTATAATATAGACTACTAAGGTATAATAATGTAGAATAATAATAGTATAATTAGTTGGAGAGCAATAAGTCGAGTGTAATAATATATAGTAGCATAATATATATATATATATAATAATATAGGATACTGGATATACTAGGATATAGGATATTGTAACATAATATTATAGTATTATATAGTATTATATTATAATATTGTATAGTAAAGTATGACAATATAGTATAATAACATAATATAGTATTATAATATAAAGTATAAAAATATATTATAATACAGCATATTAAAGTATGATAATATAGCATATTGAAGTATAATCATATACTATAATAGTACAATATAAAGTATAATAATACATAGATAAAATTAATTAAACTGGAATAATCAGAATAAATAGATATATGTAATTATATCAGGATCAAAATAAAAATCAACATTAATCTTATTAAAACTTTCGTAAAAACGAAAAAGATTTTAAACCAGTCGTTATGGTCAGTTTAGTAGTTGTAGTGTTAATTGGATTAGCCCTAGGAATAGGATTGAAGCCGCAGGTAATTCAAGTTTCATAACTGGAGAGCGGATCTTCATGCAAGTGTAATATGTCCAAGTATGCAAGATATATGTAAAATATACCGAAGAAAATTTGTGTCGCAATTTTAATTACGATTCATTACAATAATTTTTCCCTTTTTAATCTACGATCTTTCTACATCATATGACGTAAGAGGGAATATTTAAATTTGCAATAATAATTTGTGCCAAAATTTCTCATAGCTTTTCGACATTTACATCTTCCAAAATAGCACCAATTTTAAATACTATATTAAACTTATTTATTTTTGTAATACAGTCTGAAATTTATATATGAGCAAAAAGAAATGAAATCCATATCTAAAATGTTTAAAATATTTACATTGAGCGTTAATGTTTAGGAAAATGATATTCAAGTTTCATTCTTCATCCACAATTATCATATAAATATTTTTAACAGGTAATGTATTTATAGAGTAAATAGTTACTTATTCAAAAATATAGAGAATGCAAAATTTGCAAAATGAAAGCTATGTTTTTAAAATTCTCTAATAACAAAATAAATTTCTGTTTAGATTCCATAATTTTATTTGTTTTCTCATAAAAACATGTATTTGCATAAACATTCGTTGTCCATTTATTATCAACAAATAATTATTAAAATTAAATATCATTAATATTCATGTTTCATATGTTATTTTACTTTAAGTTTATATTCTATGTATCACTCTTATATTTTTCATACGTTTTGTTGAAAAATTGATTGATTTATGTTTCTATGATTAAAATTGATTCGTGTAATTTTGCAAGATATATTTCCAAAGGAGTTAGCAATGAGTAATTATGGTTTCCTAATATACAGGGTGTCTCAGCAACGGTAATACAACCAGGAAAGGGGTGACTCTATATGCAAAAACGATTCGAAAAAAAGGAATAAAATTCTTTAATTCAAAGTTTCGTTTTTGAGAAAATCGACTTTGAATATTCACCGAATACACGTGTACTTAGCTATGGCTTATATGAGTAGACTATCAATACATGAGTATCGGCGGTACAATCGCGGAGGGGGTAATTCTAAATGAAAAAGCAAATCGAAAATGAAGAATAAAATTTTTTCATTCGAAGCTTCGTTGTCGAGAAAATCAACTTTGAATATTCACTGAGTGCGCGTGCACTTAACTTTGGCTATGGCGGATCGGCCATTATTATACCAGCGCACTCGGTGAATATTCAAAGTCGATCTTCTCGACAACGAAGCTTCGACCGAAAAAATTTTATTCTTCATTTTCGATTTGTTTTTTCATGTAGAATCACCCCCTCCTCGGTTGTACCACCGATGTTGATATACTGATGGTCCATACATCTCAGTCATAGCTAAGTACAGGTGTATTCGGTGAAGTCGATTTTCTCGAAAACGGAGCTTCGAATTAAAAAATTTTATTCTTTTTTCTTTCGATTTGTTTCGATTTCTTTGCGTGTAGAATTACCCCCTTTCCGGTTGTACTACCATTGCTTGGACACCCTGTATATTGGAAATTGTGCAGAACAGTTCTGTTTTATCTCTCGTGTATAATCTTTTGATCGATTAAGGGATATGTCAAAATTTCTTGAAAGAGAGTTTTAAGTTAAACCCACATCTCAGATTTCTTTACAATGAAGCATTATAGCCAATCACAGTCAACTCGATCGAAATTCGGGGTTTGCTCCTTTTCTGACAGTCCCTGCATTTGCTTACTAGCCTGTTTTCTCCCTTTATTACTTTTCTGAGAGCTTGGCTTGGAATCGATTTAACGAATCATCAACCACCTTCAAAATTCGTTTGGACCAATCCAATTCACCTTTTGGTTGTTTGAAGGATATATCGGGTGTCTCATTTCACTTGCAGTGATTATTACGAGTGATTGAACCTATTGACGAATATTTTTGCAAAAGTTGTTTGACATAAAAGGGGACTTCATATCCAGCAAATTATTTTTTAAAGACCCAGTGGTTTGACGTTTATCGAAATTTATTGAAATTTATTCAACAAGCTGTCACATAAGAAAAATTAAGTCCAATTTATAAATTTTCAAAATTTATAAAGTTAGAAAATTAAAAGAATTGCGTATATCACAAAATTTACAAAATTGACAAATTAAAAATCGTAAATTACGTTATAATGTACATACAGGGTGTTCCATAGTAAGAGTCACACTTGCACTTGGTTAGAAATACGTACACACGATTGACAACGTTATATTTTCTCATGGTACACTCAACACGTTTACTATCACAATAAAATTTCTATTATTCTTAGGATATAATGAATTATCAAATAATATGACAAAAACAAATAAAAATAAACCGTCTATTTTGCAATGTTTTCCATTTAGTAGCGTTGTTCAAATTTCCAAAATATCGTTTAAATAAAAGAAATATCGTGCATTTAAAAGATCAGTGTCACTAATCACTGGTGACCATTGTGGCAGTGAAGGTTGATGTTATCATCCCTCAAATAGTACTACTGAAACGCCAGCACTGCGAATCATCTGCCTATCTCAAGCTCGTGATTATCTTGAAATCCGATCAACTCACGGCTATCTTCGCCCTCTAATAACCTTGCACCACCTAAATAATCAGCTGCTCTTCATTAATTTGACGTGCAGCGTATCTAGGACATCGTCGTGTCGCACAATCCCAGGTGCAGCGTATTGGTACCAGGCCTAATACTTGTAAACGAGGGTGTGTATGTCACGTGTAAAGATGCACACTGGCGACCAGTAACTCTTTCAGGTGAATGTGAGCTCTAAATAAATTAATCCAGATAGAAGAATACGGTATGTATCGACTTTCTCAGCAGTGACACCGTTAATACCGAGATACCATGTCTGACCAATCAGTGTGGATAGTTACAGGTATTTCATTTCTGCAAGTAATTTATCGATAACACGGAAATATTTTTGACAATGTCAATGAAGAATTTTTATTGTATAGGTAGGACCACGTTTACGTGCACTTATTTATATCGATTGTATCACGTTAATAAGTATTAACCGTTTGGAAGAACACGGTAGAAAAACCCTGAACAGCGCGATAACGCTTGCCTTAATCGAGTACGACGAAGTCCAAACGGCGCGATAGCGCTTGTATAATTTTATGTCGAAAAATCCCAATCGTCGCAATAGCGCTTGTTGGTGCTATGTGACGTACGTGCATCAGCAAAGTTGAGCGTGCCACTTCGACTGAAGAGCGCGATCGCGCTGCTTGGGACACAAATGGTTAACACTATGCTGTCCGGTAGCACCACGTTGGTGTCATGCGAAGACTTTCGGGAAAATGCCGGTGACACCACGTTGGTATTTCATTTCTGCAAGTAATTTATCGGTGACACGCAACTACTTTTGACAATGTCAACGACGAATTTTTATTATGTAGGTAGTGTTTCGTCGTGGAACAAGGAAGACCCGTTACGGTCTTCCAACAGCCAGGTCTTAGGATCAATCAATTCAGCATAGAAATTTTCCTCTCCGTGCCTTCAGCATGTTTGAATGCTTTACCTTTTTTTCTTTGACTTCTCGTGTCGCGGAACACGAGAATCCTGGAAATCCCTAATTTAACGAAATTAGGCGACGGCTCTTAAGACTTGGCTGACAATAGGCCTGAGGGCTCCACGTGGTCCGCACACGTTGGAAGCCTCAGGCCCTCGCTAGGGGTAATAAACGACCGATGGGGTCACCAGCGCGCGGGTGGACCCCAGGTACCCCACCTTGGAGGAAAGGGTTTCCTCCACTATCGTTGCTTTTTGGGGGAACCTTCCCTTTCCCCAAGGTCACCGATTTTCGAACCAAGGGAACGTCCTTGGTCAAAACAGCCAATTACATCTGGCGAGCTTCCGATTTTTCCTAAGACCGATCTTAGGAAGATCGAGGAGCTCACTTCCTTTCGACACTTCAGAGACACCAGTTCTCTTGAAACAGTTCCAGTACTCAGAGATACCAATTTTCTCAAAATCAACGAGACACCACGTTTGCTTCGAAACGTCGAAGACACGATTCCTTTCCGCTCGTGCAACTTAAACAGTTGCCCAAGATTAATTTGCCGGGCAACACGTGTCGTAGTCGTGAGACGGCCTTTCAACCCCTCGGAATTACGATAGTTCGATCGCGACGCGACAGATAGGAACACGTTTACGTGCACTTATTTATGTAGGATCTCGTGATTGGGTGGGTTGACTAAAGATAGTATTGTTGGCTTCTTTATAGAATAAAATAAGCTTATACATGTGGGAATGGAATAAGTGTGGCTCTGGGAAATGTCGAGGGTGTCTGGACTTAGAATGAAAGTGACCACGTGCGCAAGGATCGACTGCAAGGATTATTTATGGCAGAGTCGAGTGAAAGTTTAAGGGTGCGTGCAGAGTGGTTGAAGTGCCTGGCCCACCGAGGTTGCGTGAGAAAGGAGCATGACTGGAGAAGAAAGTCAGGGTATGAATGAGGAGGATGAACGGTTTAAATAAGGGTGCAAGGGTGCGGGCGAGGACAGTCCTTCACGGTCTTCAAGATAGCGTCTAAGAAGTAAAAGTCGAGCGTACCCGTAGCGAGTCTCTAGTTTCGTAGCCGATAATATAAGTATAAGCTTACTGTATTTTAAGAAGCAGTAAAGCAACGTTACTTTAGCCCATCCACCCACCCCGATCCTACATACACAGAATGACGGCTATGACGCAAGAGAGATTCGCTATGGGCACGCTCTTCTGACCTTTCTTAGACTGACTTGAACTTCTTATTCTCTAACGACACACTGACTAACTCTAGTACACTGACCGTCACACTCTCTGACACTCTGCTCTCTGCACCCTTGCACGAAATGTGCTGGGTCTTTTCGACATGAAATCTGAACAGCGCGACCGCGCTGCTTGGGACAAACACGGTTAAGATGATAGGCATAAGGACCTAAATTATATTTAAACCTTCATCACCACGGAAGGTCGTCTAAGTTATCACACACCCCCAATATTATTCGCTACCAATAGGAAGACACACACTCGCCACTTACATTTCACACCAAGCAATCAGTAAGTACACGAAACTTATAAAACTACCCAGACAGCAGTCACGAGAGAGTTCCCCTAAAAATCTCACGAAAACAGGCCAAGCATCACGACCAGACTATCAGTCAAGACCCACGACGATTAATTCAGTACGAGAGATAGTAACAAATCAGAACTCTTTAGTTCAACCCTAACCCCATGTCTAGCTTTATTAATTTAGAGTAGGCCGCATCCTAGTAACATTGTCGCATCCGCGTAAACGGGCCTTACAACACCGCGGAAGTCCCACCGTGCGAGTTGCAGTGTTCGGGACGCAACAAAGGGCCTGGTTGAAGTCTTTATGACCGGCGCCCCATGACTCGCGCACACGTGGACCCTAAATGCTTGGACTAACTCCTGAAAAAAACAATTAGTTTGCAACTAGACCACGGGACGAGCTTTTCCAAAATGAGACACCGTGTCTTCTGTATCAGGCATTCGATACTAAGTAATGTCCTTACATTAACATGAAATAGTACCTTGATTTATTAAATATCCACGACATACCTTCAAGGTTAAAGGATTTATTCTAGAAACACTTGAGGGAGTACAGAGTACGTCTCTTCGAGACAAGTGACCCAGGATTTTTGGGTTTTCTTTCGTAGTGGGAAAACTCTGCCACTGCAACTAGACTCTTTCAGGCCATGGCATAAATTCCTTATGTCTATTGCAATACTGTGCATTTAGCTACGTGTTATTAGGTCACTAGTTCTAATGTGAATACCGGTCGGAATTAATGGTTGCAGGTATTTGCAGTTACTGAAAGCATACAGCTGATTTTGGTAAAGTTACTGCTAATTTCGAATGAAATAGAAATAATCGTGTATGGGTACTTATTTTTATAAATACTAACTTAATTATTATTGATTGTGTATAGTATTATATACTTAGTTATGATGTCAATACTAATTAGAATTATAATAGTTTCAGATAATTATATATAGGTAGTTATTTTCATAAATACTAATTTAATTATTATTGTCTGTGTTTACTATTATATACTTAGTTGTATATTATATACTGGTAGGTCGAATGTGAATATTACTCAGAATTATAATAGTTTCAGTTATTATATATAAGTACTTATCTTCATAAATACTAATTTAATTATTACAGTCTGCGTTTACTATTATATACTTCTAATACGAATATTAGCCAGAATTATTATAATAATTTTAATACTACTATTGAAGATATACAGCTGCCTTTGGAAAAGTTAATGTTGACTTTTATTTAAATAGAAATATATTCATAACATTTATGTGTACCTTTCATTATACCATTTTAATTATTATCTGTATTGTCAATTTTATATGTCATTATTATATAAGCCGTTCACTGCACAAATCGATTAACTCCACTTTTTGAAAAATCTTAAATTTAAGTGTCAAAGCACTTGGTATAGTCATAACTTTTTATATTTATAATAACTTTCCCTGATAATTAAGATTAATACCATTAAACGACAAAAATTTTTTGGCCACTGAATAATAAATAATTTATTTCAGAGGTTACTTTGATTAACTTCGTACTTTAATGTAAATCCTTGCAATAATGCAACTCAAATGCACTAGCAAGCCATGAATGATAACGGTGAATTTTTTAGTGCCGTTTTATCAGAATTTAAGTAAAATTTAGTAAAATTTAAATTTATTACTTTTTTCACTTGTCAAATCGATTAACTCTGCCAGTAACATAAAAATGGTAACATTACTAACGATTACCTTTTGGCTATTTTTTCTTATAAATTTTATATACCGTTAGATG